>NC_056740.1:56926813-57116813 GCF_019279795.1 Protopterus annectens | reverse complement strand
CAAATATAGCTATCTAGACATCACTATGGAACATTTCTAAATTTCCTTAATTTTTTGTCTGTGTAGAGGTAAAGGAAATTTCTTCTCACTGTTCATTTGTATATTGTCTCCCTAATTTTTGATTTCATCCCTGTCATATCCTGTCTCTCTGCCTATTAATTAGCTGTTAGTGTCCTGTCTACTCATGCTATGAGCTTTCAGTTCACACTGGTACCTGTTCTGGCTTCTGTCAAAATTTCACCCATTCAGCATTCTTCCAGTTCTTCATTTTCTACC
The DNA here is from genome assembly GCF_019279795.1 of Protopterus annectens. NCBI lineage: Eukaryota > Metazoa > Chordata > Ceratodontiformes > Protopteridae > Protopterus > Protopterus annectens. The sequence continues at coordinate 57,116,537 of NC_056740.1, read as the reverse complement.
CCCACTTGTGGTTAAACTTCTCTGTCATCCTCATGTAGGTTAGCTGCCTATTTTCTGGTATACTGAATTTTATCAGAGTTTGGTTCGGCCTTTTATTGTCCCCTTTTATACACCTTCTTCCCAATACAGTAGTTCACGTACTGTTCATCTACATCTCTTTTCTGCTTAATCCTGGATTTCCCTTTCCTTTCCTAATGAAAAATTTAATCAGTTCATCCTCTTTCTTTTCATCATTAGATATCTCCCCAATATTTTACTGTTCTGCATCACAGGTTCATAGATTAGTACTAGGCTAACTGCCCTTGTGGGTCATTTTCAGCCTAGCTAATTACCCCATGTGAGAATCAAACCCTGCACCTTATGTTTGTAAGGTAAACACCTTAACCATTATGCCAACCTCCCACCCTGAAGATCTGAAGATAATCCAGTTTGGTGATGGGTAGTCCCAGATAAAGGGCATTGCTATACTCCAATCAGGAGGAGGCTAAGGCATGGACTACTACCAAGAGACTGGATTGGGGCAAGAAGTAAGAAATGTGGAAATGTTCCATTGGTGGAAACAGGATAGTTTCACAAATTCTGATACTTGTTCCAGAAGTATCAACATGTGATCCAATATTACACATTCTTTCAACAAATTCAAACTTATTTATTTCCACCATACAACATCAAAGTAAGACGTTGAGGTGCACAGGAATTCCTCAAGGTAGCAGAGACTTCCACAGTCTTTGTTTTGGATGTGTTCCATTTTAGTCAGTTAATCAAATGCCAAGAATGGATGGTGTCAAAGATCTCCCGATGGAAGCATATAAACTGTGAACAACAATGTGTCTAAGATACAGCCCAGTGGTACTCCACATTCCAAAGTATAAGACAAAGATGAATTTAGTCCAGCACAGGGCTTCTGGGAATGACCAGAACGGTAGGTTTTGAACTACTCACCAGCCATAGAGGTGAGACCACAGCAGGATTGTGATGTCTCAATCAAAAGGCAGTGATCACTAATATCAAATACTGGGGAGAAATCCAAGAGTACAAGTGCTCAATAGTTCCACTGCTTTGTGGCCATAAGAAGATAATTGATTAACTGAATAATAGCAGTTCCTGTGCTATTGTGCGTGTGAAACCTAGACTAAAGAGTGTCCATGAGTCCATGGAGTCTGAAGCAGCTTAAATACAACCTTCTAAAAACCTCTCTTAAAATGGAAGGTTAGAGACTGGGCAAAAGTTATCAAGAGTGCTAGGATCTAAAGAATGTTTCTTGAGAGTAGCAATAACAAAGGCTTCTTGCAAGACAGATGGAAAATTCCTTGAGCTCAAGGAAAGAGCCACTGCCAGTTATCTTTAACCCAGATGTTAAAATCATCAAGCATTTGTGACCAACAACTCAGGAGATAGTAAACTCTTGTAAGAATGTCCTTGTGCAAAAACACGATGGCAATGAAAATGTTCCAATGGAATCTTATATAGTAAATGTTAGAGTAGCACAATCATTATGTTGTATCTGTGCCACTACTAAATTAGCCAAATGTACAGTACTAGTGGATGGGAAGGAATTCAAGAGACTATTAGACTCTGGGAGTAGGTCATACTTCTTAAAGAACCTTATGCTGACAAACATGAGACATGTAAGAGAAAAGTGGAAGTAATATGTAGTCATGGAGATAGCAAAGAATATCCTGTAACATGCAAGATTTCAGATGATGTTGTGCAAAGTACTACATCTTGAAGTGTGATACTAATATAGCACATTATGTCATAACTGGGAAAGATTTCCCTCAGTTCAAGGTAGTATGGTAATTATGGGATGGGGGCAGAGTACATTATGATACTCTGTGGCCCAAGTGATACCTGTAGTAAAAAGAGGGGGCAACAACAGCAGACTGATGCATTACTAAGAACACAAAGTCCTAAATGTAACCTAGTAAAAACAGAGTGGGGCAGCAGCAGCAGTCTGGCACACCATTAAAAGTGTATAGTCTTGTTAAAGAGGAAGAAATAAGTGTAGGGACTTCAAAAGAAAAAAAAATCCATCCTGGATAGGAAGGGATGTAATAATATGTGTGTGTTATCAAAAAGCTGTTACTGAGTCTTATCAGAAAACCTAATTGTTGACTTGATAAAAAAGTCAGTGTAGAAACTGAAAGTGAATAACCAACAGTACATGATGTGGAACCTTGACAGAAATTTCTAGGCACTAAAGTAATGAAGGATGTTTAAGTAGAAATAGATTGGGAGAGATCCATAGTGATAAACTCACTATGAGAGGAAATGGTACCTGAATAAAGTCCTAGGTTCCCTTCTATAAGGTGAAAACAGAGAGCTAGTAAGTAACTGGACTATTAACATCAGGTACTTAAAATGACAGAAGTTACTGAGGCAAAAGTAAAGGAATTGCCAAGAAGTAAAAGCAGTGAAAGTCCCTTCTATGAGTTACCTTTTGTAGGGGAGGAAATAATCCACAAATTAGCAGGAAACCCAGTACTGATGTAAACAGCAATAAGTCAAAAAAAAAAAAAAAAAAAAACCACCAGCAGCTGGACAACCATTAAACTTTAATAACAAAGTAAAAGCTAAGAACTGCAAAAAACCACAACCACGGTTTAGCACTTTTGTCGCATACAACACCCCCAAAACACCCGTCAGGGGGCAGAAACCACAAAAAAAAAACTGGAAAATCTTAAAAAGTATTGGAAAACAGTGAAACATAACATACACAACACTATTTACAACTTGGAAGCCCCCATTTTTAGTTCACTGGTAATGAAAATTGTCATCAATCCCTGGCAAGTATGTGGCATCTAATCTAAGTTGCCACAACATTTCACAATGCAATAATTTGTTCTTCCAGTCCCCTGTGTAGGCAGCTACTTGCACTTGCTCCAAAACAAAAACAAAACTTAAGTCTTTTAAAGCCTAGACAGGATAAGGAACGCCTGGCAAGCGCACTCTTGTTGTCAGCCTTCTGTATATTATAAACATGTTGGTAAATCATTTTGTTGAAGGCATTGTTGGTTTTACCCACATAGAACACTTGACATTGAGTACAGACTGCACTGTATATCACCCTTTCAGAGTATCAATAAAACTGGTTTACTATTGAAAGTGCGATTGGACTTCGTTCGAATTCCGTATGTCCGATCGCCCAATTTGACATGCTGAAAAAATGAAAAAAAATGTTGAAATGCACAACAGCGAATGCTAGTATGCATTCACTGTTGTGAATTTCAACATTCTGAATGTAGATTGCACTGTAGTGGGGGTCAAAAATGTACCCTTTCCATCACTGTAGTGCGATCTCGGAGTTTGTATATATATATATATATATATATATATATATATATATATATATATATATATAAGTAGGGGGGTGTTTTGTTATTGTTGATTGGAAGTGCAGCATTTTCGGTAACATCGACATTTGTGAGATGTCAACTTTACCGAAATGCTACATTCTACATTTCTTGTGTTCAGTGTTGTGGTTTCCGATCTTCTGATTTGGACATCTGAACACTCAAACCAAGTTGGTTCAAGTAAATTATAGTAAACCAATAAAACTTGGCCCCTTTTGCAAATTTCATAATGATATCTATTATGTAGCAACACTGGGGACATCTCCCCTATTTCAAAGTCACCTGAAACCTGGACGCAATATTAAAACAAGGTCTGTTCAATACATTTTTGAAATTGGGTTTCCTTTTGTATGTAAATATAGGCTGGTTGTTAGCCAACTGTTGGGTCCCTTAGTCACAAGAAAGGATATGCCAGTTATTGCCAATAATTTGCTGGATTTTCTTGGCTTCCAGGGAATACTGAAGAACCATATTCTTTTGGCCAGTGAATTTTTTCATGTCCTTCTGATTAAATCCAGTAGAGGTTACCAGGCCATCTTTAATGATAGCTGCATACCTCTCCATTCTCCCTTCCCACACCTCAGCTTGAACACTATCCAAAAAGGAGATGGGATATCCTCAGTCTAAAAATATTCTCTTAAAGACCGAGAATTCATCTAAACATATGGCGTCATTGGAAGTCAATCCGGAAACCCTGGTGAACTGACTTTTTGCAATGCCTTTCCTTTGCTGAAAAGTATGGCAGCTTGTAAAGGGCAGAAATTAATTATAATAAGTGGGCTTCTTATAAATCTGGGTTTCTAGGAAACTGTTACTTGTCTTCTGTATATCAGTGTCTAGGAAATTAATCCCCTGCATGTCAACCTGGCAAGTGAACTTCAAAAAACTAGTACTACGCTTCTTCGTCTCCACTACTGCCACAAAAAATCGTTGGTGGTGCCCTTCCATATAAATAATAAATCGTCTAACTATCTGAAATAGCCCAAGCAACCACTAAACATTGGTATCTTGAAAAAAAAATATCAAGTTCCGACTTGAGGAGAACCTCTTTAGCAAATATGAGGGCACATACAGCCCCCATAACTACTCCTGTAAGTTGCTTGTAATATTCACCACCAAAGGCTGTGAAGTTGTTGTTCAATACTATGTCCATGAAGTCATGCACAATTAATTTGTTAAGCAGGTCCAAGAATCTCTGATAACACGGGGGAACAGGAGAAACATGTTCTTCAATTTCAGGTCTATAAACTTCACCAGAGGTTCTGCAATAGAGCCTCCTGCGGCCACAGTGGGCCTTAATGGAGAGTCCTCAATATTCAAATGTATTTTTGGAATCCCAAAAGTTTTTGGAACCACTGGATTGACTACAGAAGGGAACTCATACAGTTCATGTGAAATGTTGTCAAATAATAATGGTTCATCACGAATGACCTTTATACTTCTGTATGCAATGGATATTTTATTTAGGGAAACCACACTATAAGTTTGGGTGTCTCATAGGAGAGGAACTGTGAGAAAAATTATACCTGTATTCTCAGGTGAAGAGACTATATCCTCACCTTTATGTTAGTATACTGACAAAAATGTTCTTGAATTGTAATACATGCAGATAAGCAATGAGCATTTTTAAGAAAGCACAGTGGCTTCATAGGTGTTTACTAGGCTAACAACCACAAGGGTCTTTTTAAGACTAGCCATGCATCCCAAATGTCTGGCAAGTTCTGGTACCCTTGATAGCTGTAAGCAGGGTTTTGGGAAACATTTACAAGCAGGGAGCTGGGAGATGAACCATTTACAGGCTGTCCTTCTCCATTAGAGACAAAGGTGCCAAACAAGGGACTAATTTCCTCTTCCTCGTCCAGTTGTCCAAATTACACTTGAATTGGGTTAGGAACTCTGCTTCACATGGATGGGGAGTCTGCTCCAGAGAAGGGGTAGTCTCTAGGATATACCTGCCTTTACAGCAGGTCCTTTTTATAACACAGACAATGTTTAAGCCTTTAGAATGGGTAATTCTGGTATTTATTGTTTGTTTTGTGGATATACAGGAAGTCCATCAGAGCAGGGTCTGACAATGCCTTGTATGCCAGGCATAGATCTCCCCCCAACAGCCTGTAGGAGACTGAATACATGGACAGGGCCTTGAAGTGGTCAGACATGTTGCTTACACCCTTTATTCTTTTACTGAGGAACACCTGTTGACATTACAGTTGTTGAATATGCCTGGTTAGGTACATAACAAAGCAGGCATTGTACTCAATGATAGGTCTAATGAATGCTGAAAACAGTGGAGCAATGACTTCCTTGCACTTAGATGCCATACCTTTGTTTATAAGTTGCACAACATAGAATGATTTCCTCACTATTGTAGACGTGTGATAGTCAAAGGCTAGATTATTTTTATGTGTGTCCTTAAGTCCCTGACTACTGGGTCAACTCTTAGTGATGTGTTGTCAATATGATAGTTACCAAGGATGGGTTACTTCCTGAAGGATACTATTATCCATTTCTTGGCATTTAGTTTTTGTCCATGTCTCTGACACCAGTTGTTTGTCTGTGTCAGCCCTTCTTGGAGAATATTTGTGTTGGTGTGGGATTCATTGACAACTCCTAATTTGCAATCAGTTGCAAATGTAGTCAGCCAGAGGCCATTGATCTTGACTTTAGAGAAGTAAATGCCAAAATGTAATGATCTCAGGACCAGTCTCTGAGGGACTCCACTTTTGACTGACCTCTTTGTAAAGGTGGAGTCCCCAATTCTAACTTCCTCAGTCCTGTCTGGTAGCTAGCTTGCTATCCACCAATCAATGGTCTTTGTACTATTTCTCTATCTTTTTTCCGTTCCCTTTTTAAGTTTTACTTGCAGTGACATATGGATCTTTACTCACTGATTTTATCATGGTATTATAGGTTCGCAATCTCTTTGCGTGTTGATGTGTTCTTGGATATTGTATTCAAGTTTTTTGACAGTCCTTTGACAGTGATGTTTGTATGTTTTTATTTGTGGTTTGTCGTTCGTTGATATTTATTTGGTTGTTATGATAGTCTAGTTCTAGTTTCTTGGAATGTCTGTGCCAGCTGTTTCATTTTTTATTTACTTTTGCTATACTATATTTTTGTTCTGCTATTGGTGAGTTCCTTCTCTGACTTTATCTTATTGGCCTTTTTTGTATTGACAGTGCACCTTCGTTTGTGATCTTGTTGGATGGACTGTTTGAGGAAGTGAAATATATGTCTAGCGTGACTGGATAGGCGATGTGCTTTTTAACCAATGAATAATTTTTGTATTTTCTTTGTTGTTGAATATAGCATGATGATGTACAGTGCGATTATTGTTATAATGTTATTCATCAGTTATTTAGTGTTTTTATTCAAACAAATGCAGTAAGTATTTAATAGAATATGACTAGATGTTATAGGTCATTGAAATGGGTTTTGATTATTTCGGAGTGGAGTGTGAGTTTTTTGGTAAGTTCCCATATGTTTTTCACATCTTCCTTATTTCCAGTATGCATTGTACTATTGGCTCTTTGCTCCACTATTGATGAGTTTCTTTTTTGACCTTATTCTATTGTTTTTTCTTTATTAATGACAGTGCTTTTCGATAGGGATTTTTTTGGATGCATTGCTTAGGCAATGACATAAGGGATTAAAATACACGTTTAGCAGGATTGGGTAGGTAATATGTTTCTAACCAATAAATTATTTTGTATTTTTCTTGCTGTTAATTATAATGCTCTGGCTTAATGCACAATTGATGACAGAATTTAATTCATTGGTTGTTTAGTCTTTATACAACCAATTGCAGCAAGCATTTAAGTTCAACATTATTGAATGTCATGTGCTGTAGGCACGAATCACATTTATTTTCTATGTCATGGCTTATTTACATGCTCAGTTCTATTGGTTTAGACTTCTTTTTAAGTGTGTTTGTAATAATCATGATTTTATGACTTAAAAAAGGGTTTCACCCGAAAGCGTTTGTCTTATTTTGCTTTATTAAAGTTTTATTTTAGCCGTGGTTTGCATCCTTTTTTCCAAAATACCTAAAGAAGTACTTGTGGGCCTGAGAACCATTACTATGTCCAGAGTAATGCCCCAGTTTATCACATTAGTGTACCACCCCCAACATGGATGGGCTAGTGGGACATTAAATAAAACTCTGATGTCTGTGCAAAGAAAGCAGTGGAGCAGCATGATGAGAACATGGACCAATTACTCTGTGTTTGTTGTAAGAGAGGTGCCTCATACTTCAGCAGAATTTACCCCGTTTGAGTTAGTGCATGTGAGACATCCCTAGGGCTTACTTGGTAGAGTAAAATTATACTTGGGAAGGAGAAAAGCCACATTTGAAGGTAAAGTACTTTACAAATCTGCAAGAGAGGTTACACATTGTTATGCTAATAGTTAAGGGGCATATAGAAAGGGCAGAAGACATGCAACTGAGAGTCTATAACAGAAGTGCTAGACTTAAGAGAATTTACAACATGGGACAAAATATTAGTATTAGTTCCCTCTGCTGATAATACGTTACCGATGAAATGGCAAGGATCCTGTACAATAGTGTAGGAAATTAATAAAGTTAACTACAAAACTAGACAAACTGGCAAAAGAGAATGTTGTGTGTTAAAACCATGAAGGGAAGCTGAAGCTGATGTAGTCAGAAAGGAAGATGACCTAGATAATAATGGTATGGTACCTGGGAATTCTCTTCCTGTGGGTCAAGTAGATAAAACTTTGCCTTAAGCCCAGAAGCAGAAGTTTTTACTAAGAAATAGATTTGTTTTTATAAACTACCTGGTAGAACAAAATTTAATACAGCTGCATACTAAAGTTGTGCCGGGGGTGGCTAAACCTAAAACCATGCAGGGTGCTTGAGTTCTAGAGAAAGGCAGTAAGTGAAGAAGTGAAAAATAAGCTTTGATTTTGAACTTCTTGGGTGGGAGTTGCTGAGATGTCTAAAAGTGAATTGAACAGGACATACGTTTTGCTCCCCAACTTAGACAGCTGTGTTAAGATTCTGTAATGATTTTTGAAAATTGCATTAATTCTGTGACATTTGTCCAATGCCTGGAGTAGATGAGCTCATAGATAGGCTTGACAAAGCAAGGCTTTTGACCATCCTAGATTTAACCAAGGAGTACTGACAGATTTCCTTTACCCTGAAGCAAAAGTGGGTATACCATTTCCACCCATGAAGGAAGGTTTTTTTTCATTATACTGGCTTACCCTTTGAACTTCACGGAGCTCCTGTCACTCTTCAAATAGTCATGGATAGAGTTCTGAAACCTCATGCTAGGCACTTAGCTGTGAATGTTGATGACATAGTAATGTATTCAGAAGCTTTAAAATCACATTTATCCAAGGCACAAGCTTTGATGGACTCTTTAAGGGAAGTAGAACGTACAGTTAATGCTGCAGAATGTGGATTATTAGGATAGGGTATTGAAAGAGGGGTAAACTGGCCAATATCTACTGCCAAAAAAACAAGTGAAAGCATTTTGGAGACTAGCAGACTACAACAGAATGTTCATACCCAACTTTGGTACCATATCCTCATCTCTTGCAGATCTTACAAAAGATAAGGTCAGAACTGTAGCTAGGTTACCTGATAGGCTGGGCAGACACAGAAGTGGTACCCCATTAACCCAAAATCGAAGACAAAAAAAGGTGAAAAGTTGATGACCCCCCCCCCCAAAAAAAAAAAAACTCAAAGAACTTTGTCTGAACTGTAAAACAGAGCTGTCTTAGTAACTGTAGCATGGACATTGTATAACCCATAACATTTTTGCTACAAATACTACATACATTAATTCAAGAAGTCGTAATATCATCATCAGCTCTTTAAATGAATTCTGGCACTCCACTCATACCCCAGCAACAGTTGCAGATTGCACCCCCTAACAGCTTGTGCTTGGGGCAGCCACTCCCTATGCCCTACCCTTGTTACTTCTCTGGGTAAGTGCCCATCAAGATAAGATGAATCATAGCAACAGATGGGACTTTTAACAAACTGAAAATTGCTATGTGTCCAGAGCAAGTCTTTAGCTGTCCCTTACTTTGATAAAACCTTTGTTGTATATATTAATGCATCTGAAGTAGGGTTAGCTGTGCTGTCTCAGGAAGTTGGTGGTGAGGAACATTCAGTCTGCTTCCTCAGCAGAAAGTTAAGTAGGGCTGAATGAGATTCTCTGCCACTGAGTGAAAGCATTTCACTACTAAATGGACCCTAACTTCTCCATAATATTAAGATTGTGCAAAGGGATGTCAACACCTAATTAAGTAGATGAGTGTTGGTATTACAGCTATTTTATTTTACAATGCAATATAGGTGCCTTGATGTAAAAACATTTTGTTGTTTTGAAAACCCAGGACTTCTATGCTGGGGTGGAGGTGGAGGGCCATTGTGGCATATGGCTATTTCATTTATAAAAGTTTCTATTTAAGTTATTATAAAGACTACACATTATGGGTACAAACTTAGTACGAATGGGTGTACTGTGTATAGTATGGCAGTGAAAACTGAGTCACCTGGAAGGACTTTTGCCAAAAGGAGGTCTTATAGCCTTTAAACTCAGTGATGTTTGTCTCTCCTAGACATCGTTGTAGTGACAAGAGTGAAGACTCTTAGGGAGCCTTGACCAGAAGGAGCTTTGGAGCACCAGGAACCTACCTGTGGATCTGTTCTGGGAATGCCAGGAGCCTAACAGTACACACTCCAAGGAGTACCAGGGATCTGCATGTGGATATACTGAGAGTTATAAGGGAGCCTGACACAAGCTGGAGTATCAATTCTGTGGACTGTCAGAGACTAACACAATTGTTTGGAAGAATTTAAACTGAACTGTAAGTAAGCAGCAGTTTTATTGAGCAAGAATATACTGCTTTTGCTTAAGTTAAAAGTAAATTTCAAATTTTATTTTTTTTTTACTGTAATCATTGCACTTAAACCAGTAAGACTAAATCCAGTATGTGCTGTACACTGCAATATACTCACATGCTGCTTTTATTTACTTTTGTTTGTATGAACATTTTTCCCAATGTTCTGCAGTGCCTTCTCATCAAGATCCTTTCAACTCTGATAAAACATATCTCATGGTAGTGATGACTGTACACTGTTTTTTTTGTTACTTAAACTATTGGTTGGGGAAGAAAAAATATGTTTTTCAAAAGTGTGACTTAGAAGCTAAAAACAGAAAGATTGCGTTCTCAAACTACAAAAAAAAAAAAAAAAAATGACAGAAGCAAGAAGAGAGGTGCACATTAACTGCATAAGTAAATGAACGCTTGTATGACAGTCATCATTCCAAAAGTCCAGGTGGAAATAGAAGAGAACAGTGTGGCCATTTAAGGGGGAGAAGAGTGTGCATATAATGTCAAAGAAAAAAATTAACAATCCTGAATAAAAGTATTTATTTATTCAGTGAAACAAACAAACAGTAAAAGACACCAAATTTGGTATACTGTTTTAGGAGCATGATGGGAAGTGAGAATCGGCCCTTAGATAGAAAGTGCATTATTATGGAACTTGCCAAATGAAGAATGAGACAGAGTGCAGTCTGGCTTGCTAAAGCATGCCTTAGACGTTTAGTGCATATGATGAGGAATAAACAACAACACAGAACTAGTTGAATGAATATAGTTACAAAGAACTGTACAGATTGTAGTACCTCAAACACCTCCATGTCTTAGTCAGCTATCACTTTCTGAATGTTTTTGCTTCTGATGAAGTTTTTGTTTTTTCACTGCTTTGTCATTTGGGAGCTCTACCATTCAATGAAACTACTGCATTAGATTCAGTATTCCCAGTCCTGATAAACTGATATGAACTGCCCCTGAATATTTTAGCTATTGTTCACTGTACTACAGGATTGCAGTACATGTCTGTACCCCCCAAGGTATTTGTCTTTTCCCCACAGTTGTGTGAAAATGGAGTTAGTGTAATTAAGTAAGGGATGTGGGGGGTGAAATGTTTCAAATGGGGAATGCACGGGGGTTACATACAGTGAAACTCAATGTTTTGGGGGTTTCACCTACAGTTTAATTCAGTGTGTTTTTGATGAGTTTAAATCCTTTGAATATAGTCATCATATTGTCTGTCAGCTTCTTGTAGGGGATACTTTTCATTTTATCGTTTGTACTATGGCATCATATTAAGCATGTCGTACATCAATTGTCACTGGGGTCTGTAAATGCATTTTTAGATTGAGAAGTGACATCTAAGCAAATTACGTCTTCAGAATGTTTAGCCTGACCACTTGATAGCAACAGCTGAGCATTCAAAGCTTTTCTTACAAAGCAATAACTTGACATACTAGAGTGCAAACTATAGATCCAGAGTTGCATTATCTACCCATTTCCTCCTTTTGGCTGCCTTTCAACAGCCCTTTTCTACAATTGCCATTGAGGCCAGAAATCTGGTTCCCAGTGCAACTGGAAATGATCCCGTGTGTACCTCCTTCTGTAAGCATGTCACTCAGCACTTTTTCAAATATTATTGATGTCACTGCTTTAGAGATGGTGAGAAAACATTGCCGTTTATACCATCCTTCAATACCTGCCATGCATTCTCTTATAATTCTTCCTTTGGTTGCACATGCTCAGGTTCCTTCTTGCTATTAAAATAATATTCATGTGTTCATCTGTTTATTTTCTCCATTAGCTGTGTAAAGTGGTTTAATGGTATGATCTCTGCCTCAAACTCCAGACTGCATTATTCAATCCTGACCTTTGTTCACTGTCTGGAGGCTTGTTTTCTCCATGTCTGCTGTGGATATTCTGGTTTCCTCCCAAAGACAGCTGATTAATTAGCTGTATACTGGTTTTCCCCCAAAGCAATCTGGCTGACTGATTACAGTAAATTAATTGGCGTGTGTGTGTGTGTGTGTGTGTGTGTGTGTGTGTGTGTGTGTGTGTGTGTGTGTGTGTGTGTGTGTGTGTGTGTATGTTTCATATTAATTGTTGTGTCTGTCAAAAAAATATCTATATCTATCTTGTCTATATATATATATATATATATATATATATATATATATATATATATATATATATATATATCTATGAATAATATACATATATATGGTATGCATAGGTACCATGTGTTTTGTGGCAGCCATTTTGATCTATGGTCAGATTGTCAAGCCCTGGTTATCGAGTGCTATGAACAGGAACAGCAAGACTTGCCCTTTCCCATGGGACCCATGTTTAAGCCCATTCCTGAAGTTTGTTGAGTTAGATTTTGTTGATGTTGCCCTGATGTTGTAAGGCTTGATGGAATTTATCTCAATAATTTGTTAGACACTCCTTTATTGGCAAGGCTTAAGAACATACTGGAGGCAGAGAGGCAGATATATGATATATGAAATAAGCACAAATTCTGCTTGAAGGATGAAGTGAAATTATAGCTTGCTTGGGTTTTCTGACTTACAAAATATTTACAGTACCTTTTATGCAACGTTCATAGTATGTAGATTGAACTCTACTACTTGTGTTTCACACAGGCTGAATTGCGCAGATCTTCCAAGAACCAGGGTGTAAAACAAATATTGTAGCTGCAGGTCTTTGTTATGTCTTCCTTCCAGCTCCACAAAAAAATCTTTGCGTGATCTTCCTTCAAGCCACATCCATAATAGGCCCTTACTGGGGCATCCAGTTCCAGGAACCATAAATCTACAGGCATAACCCCTGCTCTACCCCACAATGATCTTCCCATTGGAGGAACTACTTCCTGCTTTCTGTCTTTTTCTGCCTTTTGTACATCACTAATTATGTAACTTGTTTCTCATTATTTTAACTAATGCCATCAATTGCCTGGATAATTTTTATGAGACTTTAATAACACAAGGCACACTGAAGATGTCTAGCCTATTTTTGGTGCACAACATCTCACTATATTTGCATTTGTTTATTGAAAAGACTGATTGGGCCTTGAGGGACCCCCCTCCATAGAGGCCTGGGGAGAAAACCTGCAAAATATATATCCTATGCTTTGTTTGATCTTCTGTGCGAGTGGTAATAAGTTGTTATCATGTGGTGCTGGGCTGTGTGTTTTATAGTATATATTTTTGAAAAAACTAGTTTACTTACTGAATAGACTGAAATAAAAATTAAAAATATTTTTATCTCAAAGTTACATATACCCTGAATATTTTACTAGTGACTATTTACAAGCTGTTTAACCTCACAATTTATTATCATAAGTTTATTAGTTAGAGTTGTCAAAGTTTGATCACTATAATTTATTCTTCATTCCTTCCACGATTCACTTTTTCCCATTTTTGCACATAGGGTTCAAGTATCAGAAGCATTCTTGGAATTGAAAAGTTGCATGAGAACTGGCAAAGGACATAACTACTATGCAAAATTACAGTATACATGTTACATTGGATCTACTTCAGCATGTCAAAATTTACTGTATTGAATTACGGATTTACAGTCACACTATTGTAGGGTTATGCTACAATAAAAATCAATACACTTTCAGGTGCAGCAAATGACATAAAACACTAACAGTAACTGGCACTCTCGATACTTTAAAAATACTACAAACGCATTCTTACCCCTGCCCCATGAGGAATCTGCTCTCTGTTATCCCTAAAATTTTATATAACAACTCTGAGCTCACAATAACTTGGGAAAGAGGGAATATAACTATCCCTCTTCCCCAAGTTTTGCAGTCTTGGAATTGTATAAGTGCAGAACATACAGTTGGGTGACAGGGGTTTGCCCTGCTTCAAAATACTTTAAAAAAAGTCCTTGTTTTCTTGTTATTTGCAGTTTATTCTGCATTTGTAAGAGTTGGGTTGCAGTTGATTTTGAATACTACACTGTTTTGTTAATGCGATATTTGTAACATTAACTCACGTAGGTTGGACTGTGAGTTTTGGTGGTATCAAACAGACTTATGATCAACTTTAATTCACTATTCAGGATACATGCTATAGCAAAATAAATTATTTTGGGGGAAGGAAGCAGCACAAAGGTCTGCATTGCAGATCAAAAATTTCTGGCTACTCTGTAAGGAAAAACATCAGTTTGGAAGTTGCTGTACAGTTTCAAAGATCTGCCTATCCTTCTGCTTTTTTCCTAATCTTTTATTCTGTTCATTCTATTTACAAGAAAGGTTTGCAGGAATCTTCCTAGCTTGATGGTACTTATTACTGACTACCTGTGTTCTGACCTCTGGGGCCCAAATGCAGATGCTTTTTATTTGATACATGTGGTTCCTTAAGTAGTTGTGGCAGACATTCCCACTATATGGACTCTTTCTTTAGGTGTACCCTTCAATATTTGTACCATTTAATAATGGTCAGCAAAAATTACCAAACTGAGTTTTTCTCTCTGATCAAATTCTTTACCAGATCTACACCTGCATCTTATACAGTGCATCACTATTTATTCTCCATTCCTCCCATCTAAGGGATTAGGTACTCCCCAGATGTTATCTCAATATTCACGAAGAGTGCCACACTTACAAAGTAAGGTAGTGGCAGTATCAGTAAACTATCATTAACCTCTATGATATGATCTGTTATGGACCGATGAACAAATGTTCTCCAGGAGGGGCTGACACAGACAAACAACTGGTGGCAGAACCACAGACTGAAACTAAATGCCAAGAAAATGCATAATAATATCTTTGAGAAGTCATCCATCCCTGGTAACTATCATATTGACAACACACCCCTTAGAAGTGACCCAGTAATCAGGGACTTAGGGGCATATATAGATAGTAATCTAGTCTTTGATCATCACGTGCCTACCGTGGTGAGGAAATCATTCTATCTTGCGCAACTTATAAACAAAGGTATAGCATCTAAGTCCAAGGAAGTCATTGTTCCACTGTATTCAGCATTCATCAGAACTATCATTGAGTACAGCGCCCCTTTTGGTATGCATCTAACCAGGCATATCCAACAACTGGAATGTCCACAGAGGTTCCTCACTAAAAGAATACAGGGTGTGATTAATATTTCTTACGTAAACCACCTCAAGGCCCTATCCCTGTATTCTGTCTTCTACAGGCTTTTGAGGGGAGATCTATACCTGGCATATAGGGCATTGTCAGATCCCACTCTGATAGATCTCCTGCATATCCACAAAACAAACAGCACCAGAATTACCTGTTCTAAACACTTAAACCTTGCCTGTGATATAAATAGGACCTGCTGGAGAGATAGGTGTGTATCCCAGAGACTATCCCATCTATGGAACAGGCTCCCCATCCATGTGAAGCAGATTTCCTCCCTAACCCAATTCATGTGCAACTTGGCCAATTGGATGGGAAACCAGAAATTCATCCCTGGTTTGGCACTTATGTCTTTAATGGACAGAGGTTTAATTAGACATTTCTTGTTGAAACTGTGCTGTTAAGTTCACTTTATTTTAGACTCTGATGGACAGAGGTAATCTGTAAATGGTTCATCTTCTAGGCCAATACTCAGAACTTGTCAGAGATTTGGGATGCATGGCGAGGCTTAAAAAGGCCCTTGTGGTTGTTAGCCCAGTAAACACCTATGAGCCTATGAATGAACCTGTCACTATGACCTTTAGCAGTTTTAGGCAGCACATTCTTGTTAGTGGATATAAACACAATTAAGGGCAACTACTGTTTAGAAATGAAGAAGTGAGCTGTAACTATATGTAGAAAGCAACACCAACTTAAATGTCCATAAACCGTTTCTCTTATTACTGAAGTCTGTAAAGGCTGAGCGTGTAATTGGTCATTGTGTGATCATAAATTTAAATAAATTAATTAAACAAATAAAGATGGTATCACATGTGGAGCCAAACATCCCTTAAAACTGGTGAGGCAAGTCTTTCATGACAGATTAAGAACAAGCAGATTTGTTTGTGTACATCAATTAAGCCAACAGATATGGCAAAAAACATCTAGATCTGAAGTTATTCTATCTCGCCATTCATTCTTTACTGATTGGTTCAGAGCCAATCCCTTGGCTCTGAGTTGGCACCTCCTGTAAAGCTCGAGGATTTCAAGTAGCCCGAGGCCAAGTCCCTATCCCATGATGCACCCTGAGTTACCTCAGATCTAGTTTGCCGCTGCAGCTGATCAGAGGTTTCTGATAGCTCAGGCCAGTAAACTTTAAATACTTTACTATTTTTCAAATATTGTTGTTAGCCTTAATTTTAGGCTTGTGCACTTATCTTTAGCCTGTTTTTTATTAGAAGGCTTTTGAATAGTTAGCCTTAGGTTAAAGGCTTCCATGTGTGAGTGTGTGTGTGTGTGTGTGTGTGTGTGTGTGTGTGTGTGTGTGTGTGTGTGTGTGTGTGTGTGTGTGTGTGTGTGCTGATAGTTAGACTGTTTTTTATTAGAAGGCTAAATTTTTCTTGCTGCTGTTGGGTGTGTCCACTTCTTTCATGGCTGATGACAAGGACAAACACCCTAAATCAGGTTTTAAAAAATGCCCTAAATGTGGGCAGAAAATGTCAGTTACAGACTGCCATGTGAATTGTGTATACTGCTTGGGTGCCTTGCACTTACAAGAGACATGTGCTATATGTCATTCCTTTTCCTCTAGAGTTCTCCAAGAGAGAAAAATGAAGTTTATTGATAGTGGTTTGTTGAAACCTTCCTTTCAGGAGACTTTGAGTGACCAGGATGGATCTAGTAAGTCCTCAAAGTCCTCCAAGAGTTCTGGAGAATCAAAAAAATCAAAAAAATCTAAAGAGTTTGTGACATCGGCTCCACAGGTCTCGGAGCCGACTGTCTTCTCTTTTTGGAGCCGGTCCCCAGTCTTGGAACTGGTATCCAAAACTCCTAAATCGCCTATTCTCCAGTCGGTACCATCAGTCCGATCATCTTGATCTTCTGTGAGCCTGTCTGATTTGGATGTGGATTGGGTGGTGCAGAAGCTTTTACAGGCACCGGCCTTTGCCAAATTCAGCTTTGACCCAGGTGGCTTTGGAGCCGAAGACCCTTATGCCAGCTTTATCTATTCCTCCTCCGAGCCATACCAGTCCTTCGGAGCTGGAGGAGTCAGACCTGCTGATTGTGGAGCTATCGGAGCTGATGCCTGCTCCAGTGTCTTTGGCTCCATTCACTCTGACGTCCTCGGAACCGATCGAGGACGCTAGGAGCCATCACTCTCTGGTCGGGTCCGGGGAGGATAGTCGAACCGACTTGGTTCTGACTTTGCTTCTCAGGGGCTTTGGCTCAGATGAGCTCGGCTCCTACCTCGGGCTCGTGGTCCACTGTCCCAGTATGGGGGTATCAACGGTTTCCTCGGATCCATCGGTCTCTTCACATCGGAGCAGAGGTGCCTTCGACGCCATGAGGAGAGTTATGTCTCCCAAGACATCCTCAACTTCGGGTCTGGCTTGTTCATCCCCTAAAGTGCCTGTGTCTGCTTCTGCCCCACAGATCCTTGCTAAGCGCAGAGACCCAGAGCCTCAGGAAGCTCCATTGGGTGGCCCATGCTCTTCTGAGACCTCCCCAGAAGCTCACACTGATGAGGTTCCCAGGAAGAGAGTGTGTAACAGGAAACACTTGGACTCCCCTCAGGAGTCATTAACATCTGACACTGACTTGGATGAATCAGAAGGGTCAGCATGGTCCCCCTCTGAGGATATCTCATTTGCTGAGATACTGGAAATTCGTAGGCAGAGGGGTGACTGGCAGTCCACCAACCCTACTGAGGATGAGTCAGTCCTCCTGAAGGCTTTCGGGTCTGAGCCCTCCACCTCTTGGGTGTCTCTGCCCTTCAATGAGCTGATGCAACTGGTCTCACAAAGAGCGTGGGAGTCTCCGGATACTATGGAGCCTGTCCTTAGGAGGCCTAATAAGTTCATTTCTGCCCCCCTAGATAAATCTTTCTTGACAAAAGGTGTGCCAGTTGATGCCAAGGTGTTGGTGCTAGCCACCAAAAAGGAAATGTGTGAAACTTCCTCGTCTGTCCATCCTCCTAACAGAGACTCCAGGATCATGGATAGATTGGGAAGTGCATGTTTAGTTCAGCAACTTTTGCTCTTCATTCACTTAACTATTTAACCCACTTTACCAGACTACAAAGAGATCTCCTTAAAGAGCTGGGAGATACTCTTCAGGGTACAGTAGTTGCAGGAGCTACAGACAAAGTTTCCACCCAGCTTGCTACCCTCAATTCTATAGTGAACTCATCCATGTGCCCCATTTCCTATGCAGCTGATGGATCGAGTAGGGCAGCGGGTACAAGAGTTGCTCTTAGGAGACACTCCTGGATGCACTTGTGTTCCTTCACGGAGCCCTTCAAGTCATCCTTCGTGAATACCTCCTTTGATGGCTCATCCCTTTTTGGGCCTAAAGTCAAGGAAACCTTAACCAGGTGTGAGCAGGACGGAAAGACTCTGTCTGCTGTTGGGGTCCATTTTTCCACCCCTACCAGACCCTACCCCAAGGGTCGAAGGGGAGGGAAAATGTGGTTCTGAAAAGCCCAAAGAGCCTTTCAGGACAGATGTGGTGAACCTCCCTCCAGGGGCAGAGGAGGGGGCAGTAATGGAAGACGCTGCCCTCGTAGCAGAGGGCGTCCGCAACAACAGAGCGACAGAGATCACTTCTTTGGGAAGCCCTACTAGCGCTCCTGAAAGGAGGCCCAACTTTTCTACTCTGGAGGCAGTCAGTGGGTTGCTTATCTTTGTACCCAGACACCTGTCTCAAAATAACAAGGGTACAAAGTTTCATTTCCAGAGGATACTTCATCCCTTTTGCCACACCCCTTCCACTGACATGGAAAATCCTGGATGTTCCACCCAGTTACAGGGAACAAGCAACAGTAGAGGTCCAGACATTGCAAGAAAAAGAGTCATCCAACCAGTCCCAGCAGACCAGGCAGGATCTGGAACTCACTCAAGATTCTTTTTAGTTCCAAAAAAGACAGGCGACTGGAGACCTATATTGGACCTCAGCAGACTAAACATATCTGTAAAGAAAGAGATGTTTCAGGTGGTCACGCTTCAGTCAATACTTCTGTTCTTATGGAAAGACAATTGGATGTGCTCCATAGATCTCCAGGATGTGTACTACCACATAAAAATGGCCAGACCATTCAGGGATCATCTGCACTTTTGGCTGGGAGCCAATCATTACCAGTTTCAAGCCCTGCCCTTTGGTCTCACTACAGCCCCCAGAGTGTTCATCAAATGCATGGCAGTGGTCACAGCTCACCCGAGACGTTTAGGATTCCAGGTGTTTCCATACCTGGACGATTGGCTCCTTACCGCCACCACCAGGCATCAACTCATTCAGGCCAGGGAGTCCACTCTGTCACTCTGCAGTCAGCTGGGCATTACAATAAACTCAGAAAAATCTGCCTTGTTGCCATTGCAGCATATCATCTTTATCGGAGCAGAACTGGACACCACCACCCCCGCGCTAAGGCTTCCAGTAGAAAGAGTCTTACTTCTCCGTCAGCAAGTCCGCATTCTAATATCCAAAAACAAAGCACCATCATTAGAAGTTCTGAAATTGTTAGGAATGATGGCAGCAGCAATTCTAGCCATACTACTGGGTCATATGCACATGCGGATACTACAATGGCTGTTGTTCACTCAATGGTCTTACTAAAAGTACCCCATGTCTCACATGATAATGATCACACATTCCTGCAAAAAGGATCTTCAGTGGTAGTTGACCTCACTTCATATTACAATAGGACTTCCATTTCTGCTACCCCCTCCAGTGGCCACAGTGACCACGGATGCTTCCCTGATAGGGTGGGGGGGAGGCATTTTCAGGGAAAGACAGCCCAAGGCACATGGACCGATCAAGAGATACATCTGCATATCAATGTCCTAGAGATGAGAGCAGTACTTTTGACATTGCAGTACTTCCAGGACTCTCTTCCTCTAGGTACGATTGTGATTCAGATGGACAACATGTCAGTGGTCTGGAAACAAGGAGGAACCAGATCATACCCCCTTTGTTGCAAGGCCTTCAGAGTATGGCAGTAGACTATTTCCACCCAGCATTTTCTGTTAGCAATGCACATCCCGGGGAAATATAATGTGATAGCAGACAAGTTGAGCAGAGCAATTTTGTTGCCCCATGAGTGGTCCCTCAAGATGGAAATAGCGGACAGGATATTCCACAGGTGGGGCCAGCCTTGCTGTGACCTTTTTGTCAGTCACATGAACACCAAATGCAGAAGTTACTTTGCCCTGATTTCCCCTCTGGGAGAAGCCCCAAGGGATGCACTCATTCATGATTGGCCCCCGGGTCTCCTCTATGCATTCCCACCAATCCTGTTGCTACCCAAGGTATTACAGAAAGCCAAAGCCCTGGGAAGGACCATCATTCTAATAGCTCCCTTTTGGCCTCATCAGATTTGGTTCCCCTTTCTTCGATTTCATCTTTGTGAGGACCCCTGGATTCTGGACCCAGTTCCAGACCTTTTGACGCACTCGTCAGGGGAGATTCATCCCTCTCTGCAGTCCCTGAAACTGACAGCTTGGCTGCTCCAATTCCCATCATAGCCAGGTTCCATTATCTTTCCAATGAGATGAAGCAAATTCTCCTATCATCTCATAAATCCTCTACGAGGAAGCTGTACCTCAGCAAATGGAAACAATTTTCTATATGGGCCTCTAAAAACAATATTGATCCTTACCAAGCTGCTATAGCCTCTATTCTTGAGTTCTTAACCATGATATTCAGTAAAGGAGCTGCAGCAGCAACAGTCCGAGTTTAACTTGCTGCCATTTCTAACTTTCATCTGGGATTTGAAGGATTGAATATTATGTCACACAAATTATTCAAAGCCTTTCTCAAAGGGACCTTTCAAATCAGACTACCTGTGAAATCTCCCTATTCTCCAATGAATCTTAATTTTATGCTTTCCCACATAATTCTTCTGCCATTTGAACCAGCTTCCTAATGTGACCTCAAATTTTTGTCATGGAAAACCATCTTTTTAGTGGCTATTATTCTGCCCGCAGAGTGTCAGAGCTTCAGGCCTTATCCATTAAGCTTCCTTATTTGATTTTCCATGCTGATAGGGTCTCACTTCGAACAAACCCATCTTTCTTTCCCAAAGTTTGCACTGAAACTAATCTCAACCAAATTATTGATTTGCCAGTTTTCTTCCCCAACCATTCCAACAATTTAGAGTACATGCTGCACAAACTTGATGTTCACAGACAGCTCAGATTTTATTTGGATAGAACGAAAGATTTCAGGAAATCAGACCAGCTTTTTGTTTCATTCTCAAATTCCAGGAAGGGTATGCCAGTGGCTAAAACAACTCTATCTAAATAGTTATCTGATTGTATCACCTTTGCTTATTCTGCTGCCAATATGCCCTTGCAGCATAAAATTCAAGCTCACTCAACCAGAGCAGTTTCTACATCATCTGCCTTTTCTGCCAGACTTCCTATTGATAACATTTGCGCAGCAGCCACTTGGTCAAAACCTCATACCTTTATCATTCATTACAAAGTTGACAGGGCCTCCTTTGGATCCACGGTCCTCAGAAATATACTCCTTTGAGCCACCCGAGATTGATGGTACTTGGGACACTACCCATCAGTAAAGAATGAATAGAGAGATAGAACAACTTCACATAAAGAAGTTACGTACTTACCATAACGTTCTATGTGAGTTGTTCATCTCGCCTTCATTCTTATATCCCTCCCTCCTACCCCCTCCTGAGCTTTCAGAAGACCGAGATGCTAGATCCTTCCTGGTCACTCAACCCTTCTATACTTTCTCTCTTATGGAGTTATAGAATGACATATGGTATTATTTTACACAGCAAATATGATCTGAGGTAACTCAGGGTGCATCATGGGATAGGGACTTGGCCTCGGGCTACTTGAAATTCTTGAGCTTTGCAGTAGGTGCCGACTCGGAGCTGAGGGATCGGCTCTGAACCCATCAATAAAGAATGAAGGCGGGATGAACAACTCACATGGAACATTATGGCAAGTACATAACTTCTTTTTCTCTGTCATTTTACTATTCATGACAGCAATTACCTGACATGTACACATGATCTGTCTTCAAAACATGTGTCTGTCTGTTGAGAGGTTCACTCAATGCCTCATAATCCTGCCATGTGATGGATACTGTATGCTATGACTGACAAAGCCAGTAGCGTAGTAGTCATATTGCACCTTTGTACAGGACACAAGTAATTATAGCTGTTGACAAACATATTGGAGCATTTTACTTATCTTGCCAGTTGCTGCAAGTCTCTAACTCTTGGAGCTGACAGTAGTCATAACTTCCTCTAGAAGTCTCATGAATTATAAGAATAACATCATGCAGCCACATCAGTGAGTATGAGTCACAAGCACTAAATAGTAGAGAGCAGTAGTCAAACAACCCATTTTCAAGCAAGTCCTAGTCAATTCTTGACATGAGAAGAACATATTTTAGTGAGCTAGAGCTGTCAGTGATTATGTGCGGGTATGACTCAGTCTGGAAATGGCAGGAGAGTAGTCTATTTCACATTTCACAAGTAATGAGAGCGGGGCTTCTTTTATCATTAATACCTTACCCTTAAGTGTCCACATCTTGTTGAGTAAACTGATTCAGCATATTAAAAAGCTGAACAGTAACTACCACAGAAAAGTAAGTATGCTTAGTCATTTACTGAAAGGGTTGTGGTGCAGGAACTTTTTTATGGCTATAAGTAGTTGAATAAGAAAAATAGTTTGTGTAAGAGAAAGCTGAGTTATTTAGTGAAGTGGCTGCGACCTGGAGAGTGCAGCCAGAACATTAAAAAGTTTGGTAACAGGAATGACAGCACATGTAAGAAAAAAGTTGTATTATTTACAAAATGCGATGTTGTTTTAGAAGCAATGTTAGGGACTGTCAGATGGTCAGGTGATGGAGTGGTGGTTAGCTTCATAGGCAGTCTTCCCTGTGTGTATGAGATGCAGGATGACTGACTGACGGATGTGTTATTCATAAACAGGATCACTTTCCGTTTAGTATGCAGTCCTGGTGTTCTGTGCTCAGTACAATATACAATGCATCCATGCACATGAGAAAACTGATACTGAGGTGATGCATGGAGTCACATCAATGCATGACATACATCATGATAGTCTGTTTGCCCTGCAGTACAGAAGCTTAGTGAGTACTGGGGAACTGGGACATGAAGAAATGCACTGCAAAGCAGTCTGTGCACCAGGAAATACAAATGTGTCGTAAGAAATGCCTAAAGTGTGAGACAAAGAAAAGTGGTAAAAGGTGCACAACACTGCAGCCTTTGCAGCCTACATTGCAGTGGTGTTGAAACTTATGGGGCAAAGAGAAAGGATAAGGTAAAGATACAGATCATAACTGCCTGAGCATTACACATTCTATGGAGCCTTGTAGTGAGTCATTTTTATGTCTGAAAACAAAGCGCCTTTGTGAGTGGTGAGTAAGACAAACATTTATTTTGTGTTTGGAGACATCCCAATGTCAGTTTACACACATACAGACACACACACACACACACACACACACACACACACACACACACACACACACACACACACACACACAGACACACACACACACACACACACACACACACACAAATTTTCTGCATGCCCAAATGGTGTGATTTATGAACGTATGACTGATAAAAAGGAGTGGGCAGCAAAATAAAACTTGGGCTTCATTTGGCTCCTTAGTCATTCCATTGTACCACTTATTAACATCACATTTGATTTTGTTGGTGGTAATTTACATTGCTGACTTCCTTTCTTCTAGGGCTGTATTGGGCTACAGTGCAGTGAGAACAGTCCATGATTCCTTGTGTATTCACATGTAGAGCAGCTATGGGTAATTAATAGCATCATTTGCATACATTTCTGGTAAGGCAAAGTGTACAGTGTGTGAATTTATACATTTACTGGGTGTTCTTTTTCTATTACAAAAATTTGCTACAGTTGACTTTGTGATCTTTCAGAATGTGTGTATATGTGAGAGTGTATAAATACATGCATGTATGTGTGTTTGTGTGTGGTTGTGAGTGTGTATGCAACTATGTGCACGTGTGTGTGTGTTTGTGTGTGTGTGTGTGTGTGTGTGTGTGTGTGTGTGTGTATGTGTGTGCGTGCTTGTGCATATACGTATGTAGCAATCTCTCTATCAATTTCAACCCAATTATCAACCAATCTGCATATTTTTAATATTTCAATATTAAAAATCATAACATTGTCCTTTAAAAATCAAAGCATCAGTTCAAAATGAGGCGTACCTTCTTATTTTTCACAACAGAAAGTCTTTATATACTACACCCTATATAGTTAGCATTAGTGACTCTTTGTAAAGCCTTAGTTTATCTTTTTAGTAAAATATGCACTCATAAACAAGTTTGATTTTATGAGAAGTATCATAAATCTAGGAGGAGCGAGGCTAAATTTGTCGGCCAAAATCATACTGCTGTGTCTAAATTAGGTCTATATCATAAGAGTGAAAGCTGGAAACAGTGAACGCTCTTATATCAAACTGAAAAAAAAAACAAAACCACAGAACGTCGAACGCATGGAACAGCGATATTTTTTTCCTCAGGGAAAAAATTGCTGCTCCAAAAAAAAAAAAAAAATTCTGCTATTGCATTGTACCAGTTTGCTCCTTCTAAATGTCAATTTTACTTAATTTGTGTACTTTGTATTTCTTACAACTCACTCTTATGTGTAATCTATAATTTGTATTTTTCTGGAGCTTTTCTCCCCGGGACTCCATTGAAAACAGGCTCCTCGTGGCCCAATGGACTATCCTGGCAAACAAACTGCAAATAAATAAATAATTGTACAGACAGAATACAGTGGGGGGTTTCACCCCCCCCCCCAATGTGGGGGGCTGTGCCCCCCACCCAAATTAAATATACCAATGCTGAGATCGCACCACAGTGGAGAAAAATGGCAAAGTCCTGAGAATGGCCCAGCGACCTGGGAAAAAAATCGCTGTTCCGGCAGTTCAACATTATGTGGTTTCATTTTTTTAAGTGATATAGACCCATCTAAATCATAGCAGGCAAGAGGTATGCCAGGCTGTATGTTTTATCCACAGCTGCAGGCTACAGCTAGGTCTTTATGTAAGGTCCACACAAGGTCTTCACCTGATTTTTTCTTCAGGTCACATCAGTAATAGAGCTTGAATGGACCATCCAGCTCTAGGGATCACAAATTTTCAGGTGGAGTCCATGATACACCTCATAGTGGGCAACCATCTTGATGGACTACCTTTCTTCTTTGTAGGCTACAGTCTTTTACACACTACAGTCATTTAGTGTCTAATTACTTGGTCTAATACGACCAGTGATTCTGACAATTTATTTATTTATTTAACATTTGTTTACCAGGAGTGTCTGACATGGAACAAAGCCAATTTTCAGAGGAGGCCTGGGGAGAAATGCTCCAGATGCTTGTCTTTGTAACAAGGGAGGAAACCGGAGCACCCAGAGGAAACCCACACAGTCACAGGGAGGACATGCAGACTCTGCACAGAAAGCACTCCAGCCGAGAATCAAACTGGAGAACCTCTTGCTGGGAAGTGACAAAGCTACCACTGCACCACTGTGTTGTCCATAAGACATGAGACACATTTAAACACATATTCCCTATTTGCCACACACAAAGTGTCATTGTACACAAACCATTGCGTTTGAATTCATACAGATGGGTTTTAAGACATAGACAACCAGTCAGCATTTCTTTTAGCCAGTCCTGATCTATAGGCAACAGTAAATTGAAAGAGTTGGAGTGGTACTGAGCTGCTGTATAACTTTGTATTGCTGTCCTATTGATTAATAAGCTACTATATTGAGACGGATCTAGGACTACTGAACGAAAGTTCAATAGTCCGAATCCAAAATAACCAAACGCACTTTAACGAAAGCACTTTCACCAAAAAAGTGCTTTTGTTAAAGTGTGTTGGAAAAAAAAAAACACTGAATCTTCCCTGCACCCCCCCCCCCGTGTGGGGGGTCTGTGCCCCCCACACCTTCCCTACTTTTATATTTTCACTCCGAGGTCGCACTACAGTGGGGAAAAGGGAAATTTCCCTTAACCGCACCGTAGTGTGACTGGCACAGCGAGCATACATATCTGAAAGTGCTGCTTCGGTGAACAGCATTTTTGGTTAAGTATGTTCAGTGATTTCTGCTTCGGTAGAATGTGCTGTCGGAGATCTGTACGGATCCCGTCGAGACATAGTAGGTCCTTAGACTGAAGTGTCTGTCTAATAGATAAAAATTAAACTAAAATAATTATGATAAAAAATTACGTATTGGCCCACTAAACTAAAGCACAAAGACACTGGAACACAGATGTGATGTAATAGCTTTTATTGGACTAACATAGGTTTTGCAATTGCTTGAGCTTTTGAGCTGGTATAAGCCCATTGTCAGCAGTTAAGTCACTGATGTTAAATACAGTGCTTAAATATCCATTTGTACCTAGAAAGGGAAGTACATTGTTTATTATCAAATGGCTGAAAAAACAAGACTGTTCAGCTTGGATGTTTATATGATTGTACCCCAGAGACAGACATTGTGTGTGTGTGTGTGTGTGTGTGTGTGTGTGTGTGTGTGTGTGTGTGTGTGTGTGTGTGTGTGTGTGTGTGTGTGTGTGTGTACGCGAGTGCGCACTTGTGTGTGTGATTTTGTGATCCCGAAACTGTAGGAGATCAGGTCATGCCCTCCTATAAAAATCAGTTTTGCATGTTACATTAGTCAGTGCTCATTTAGCTGAGAAGATACTGCTCAGGGAGACTGCTCTAACATTAGATAATAAATCAAAATACAAGAGGTGTGTAGGGAGATTAGTTAAATCCAGAAAAGGAAAACAAGAATTTATAGTTTGTAATTTATTAGTCACAATCTTTGTAAGGCAGATGTTTTGATTATTGCTAATTCTAACTTACAGTTATGTCCATTTCATGGTGATGAGAAAAGCAGGGGCTTGAAAATAAGATATTACATTAGAATTCATGGATATTGTGCATATTTAATACACAACACAGGCTTTGTTTTATATCACTTAGAGAAAGAAAGAGAGAAAAAGTAAATGTGCCGTTTTGTCCGTCTAAGGGTTCTGATAGATACCTCTGAAAAACAGCAGTACTGCTCAATGTTTTGCCATACTATTACAACTTAACCCTTACAAATGCCTTCTATGAGCACCTCCAGGAATGTATGGATCAAGCAATCCCTAATAAAATCAAGACCCTTTCCACCAAAGGCAGGCGCCCGGACTAGTGGACCCCAGCCATAAACAAACTCTACAACAAGAGGAGAAAGCTACTACATGACAGAGCAAAATCCCTAAAAGGGAAGGCATCTCTGATCAATACTAGCAAAAAACTACGATCACTCATAAAATCATCCAAGGCCAACTTTGAGAGAAAAATCGCTAATGACACAAAAGACAATCATAAGGCCTTCTTTAGCTATGTTAGAAACCTGGGTGGAAACTCCCAGATATGCTCAGAATTAGTCCAAAATGATAAAAAAATCACTGAACCCACAGACATTGCCAACATACTGGCAGGCAGGTTCAGTGCAAATTTCTCCCCTCCCCCCCCCCCAAAAGGAGAAATATCTATCCCACCAGAGTCTAGCCTCCCAAACATCTCAGATGCCCAGGTGAGAGCTGCTCTCTCTAAAGCAAAAACACAGCATCAATGGGACCGGACGGTGTCCCCGGCTGTGTGCTACACGAACTCAATGAGGAACTAAACCCATACATAAGGTTGCTGTTTAATCTTAGCCTTACTACAGGATACGTACCCAAAGAATGGCGTACGGCAACTGTGGTCCCACTCCACAAAGGCGGTGCTTCTACGGACCCTGGAAATTACCGCCCCATAAGCTTGACGAGCCTTGTCTACAAAGCTATGGAGAGGATCATAATGGAACTCATAAATAAAGACATTGGGGACCTACAGACACTGGATCCTACCCAATTTGGCTTTGTCAAGGGCAGATCCTGCCTCTTGAACTTGGTCGACTTTTTGAAACAGTCACTAAGGCCATTGATGAGGGTAAGGCAGTTCACACAGCCTACCTTGACCTAGCAAAAGCGTTCGACACAATACCCCACTCGGGCATCATAGAAAAGCTCACCAGCTTAGATGTAAACCCATATGTCACAAGATGGGTTGCAAACTGGCTCAAGGACAGAACACACAGGGTTAGAGTTGCTGGTGCCATGTCAGACTCTAAGCCGGTCACGAGCGGTGTCCCACAGGGCTCAGTCCTGGGCCCCCTCTTGTTCAGCATTTATTTTTCTGAAGTGCAGGCAAACATAGGGGGATTGTGGCTGACAAAATTTGCAGATGACTGCAAACTGGGCACCATAATTGACACTCCATCAGACACAGACATCCTCCAGAGAGGTCTCATAGAAATGGATAACTGGTGCCAGAGTCATGGCCTTAAGCTAAATGCCAAAAAATGTATAGTCATACCCTTTGGGAAAAACAAGGTAACCCCTAATTACCACATAGGTGGTAATCCATTAAACACGGAAGAAGTTATCAGGGACCTGGGGACCCAAGTTGACAGTAACCTCTCTTTTGACACTCACATTGCCAAAGTGGTTAGGAAGACCTTCTACATTGCCCACCTGATCATGAAGGGATTCACATCCAGATCAGGAGAGGTCATTGTACCCCTGTACTCTTCACTTATCAGGCCAATGATTGAGTACAACGCCCCATTTGGAATGTACCTTACTCGACACCTGCAGCAGTTGGAAAGACCCCAAAAGTTCCTCACCAAAAGGATAAAGGGGCTCAAACATATGTCATACGATGCCCGACTGAAGAAACTCCAGCTCTATTCAGTCGCATACCGTCTGCTCAGAGGTGATCTGTGCCTGACATACAAGGCCATGTCCAACCCAGAATTAATGGACATGCTCCACCTCAAAAAATCCAAATCCACCAGAGCCACGAGAGCAAGAGACTTAAACCTCAACACGGATATAAATAGGACGTGCTGGAGGGACAGATTCATCACCCAGAGACTCCCTACACTATGGAACAGAATCCCAGTCCATGTGAGGCAGAGCCCCTCACTGACTCTGTTCAAGAGAAATCTTGACGAGTGGATGGGAGATCGTAGGTTTACCCCGGGAATCATCTCTGTGTCACTGCTGGACAGAGGCACAGCAAACTAATGGGTATAGTATTCTCATCCTAAGGGGTGGTGAAAGCCACACACACTCTGGCTAGGCTTATAAATGCCCTAGGGCAGATAGCCTAGTATGAACCTATGAACCTATGAACCTATGAACTTAAGGTTACTACTGACTAAAATGTTACCTTATATAACTAGCATTAATTGAATTTTCATTAAATTGTCTTGCACAGCAAAATGCAAGCTGCTAGGTATGATAGATCCCCTCACTGAAAACACTATACAAACTGTAGTTTTTAGTACAATAAGTTTTCAATAACATTTTTTAAATAGTCTAAAATCTATGCAGTTTTTTACTTGACATAATTCCTAAACACATGGATGTTAAACATCCTGAGGATTTCACAGCCATTTTCTGATGGTCTGGGGACCAATGGTAAAGTTAGAATACATTGTTACTTTTTTCAGAAGTTTGCATCACTGCCATTAATCTTCAGCCGGGGTACAGTTTTCATATTACCCAAGTTTGGTGGAGTGTATTTGTCATGCCTAATGCATATAAAGGTTGTTAGTGCAGGTACAAATTTATAAAACATAATTTCCAGAGGAATAGCATTCTCTGGTAGCAAATATGTAGGAATGACTGTGCTCCTTTGGACATATTTATCTGTTTGAGGTTTACAGACTGGTTAGGTCTCACTGAATCTTCTTCTAATTTGATTGACATGCTCTTCACAGACAAACCATAGGCAATAACCATGGTATAAAAGACAGGCTCCAAGAAGCTCACTTATGCCACAGATTAATTTAGGACTATAACTATAACTCTTTACATAGGCTTTATCTCCAGGGGCAATGCATATCAACTTTGTATTTAATCAGAAGTCTTTTTTTTCCTGAACCCTCTATTTTCTCTACATGTTTTTACTGTAATTTATCAAAGGCAAATTAAGTATGAATCACTTCTTTATAATAAGATCATAGGATTTATAAGGCAACTGAGCCTCGAGGCCATTTCTGCCTTGCCAGTACTCACCCTTGTCCTTTCTTCTCATTTCAAGGAGGGCCAGGCCAATCATACCAGTGGTGACGTTATGAACACTCATCCAGTTATACAGCTCATTTTTAAAGATCGTCTGTCTCACTGCATAATTTGTAGAGGGAGTTTTTTCCAGAGAAGGAGTAGAATCTGCATGCCTAATCTGTCCCCCCTCTTAGTCTTATTTAGTTATTGAAGTGCAGTTAGATCTCTGGCCCTTGTGTTAGCTGGACTGTTTGAGTTAATGAGGTATAAGAGATCTTAGACTACTGGATCCATTATAGCCCTGTGTGCAAGAAATAGGTCTCCCCTAATAAACATGTTGTCTTCTGAGAAATAATCTAATGATTGAAAGAGAGCCATGAGAGTCTTGTTTCCACAGTCCCACCTTTTATTTTTTTCAAACATTCTTCAAATTCTGCACCCCTTTGCCAGGCCATTTGATGAATCACATAACCTTTATCCTTCTTTTATCTTTCTTTAGCTCATCTTGTCATCCTGTTGCTTACTGCTTGTCATTTATCCCACTTCCCTATGCTCTTTGCATCTCTCTCACACACCTCTTCTCCTTTCTACTCCTCTTCCCTCTGCATGCCTCTCTCACCTTTGGTATCCTTTCTTGCAACTATTCTCACTTGCCTCTTCAAGTGCCTTCATACCTTTCTATATAATGATCTGCTGCTATCCCTGTAGCATATGCCACCCCAGTCACTATGGTTACATCTTATCCATAAAGACTTGCTAAGCATAATTCCATTTTTCATCCATATTTGGACATTTTGAACTGCTTCTTGAAGTAAATGCTGTAGCAGATTCTTGCATCTATAAACATGAATATATTTGTTTTTAGCATTTCCTT
The DNA here is from genome assembly GCF_019279795.1 of Protopterus annectens. Taxonomy (NCBI): domain Eukaryota; kingdom Metazoa; phylum Chordata; order Ceratodontiformes; family Protopteridae; genus Protopterus; species Protopterus annectens. The sequence goes on along the minus strand of NC_056740.1, from coordinate 57,085,211 downwards.
GTATCTGTAAATAAGTTTTGTTAATTTCTTATGTGATCCTCTTCACCTGGGCTGTACCTACAAAAGGTCCATTGAAATCAGTGCACTATCCTGGTAAACAGACATAGATAAATAAATAATCATGAAATATTGCAGTAGTCTCTTGACAAAGTTCAATTCATTTCATAAAATTTGCAAATTTTACCATCCTGTTCAAATTCCACAATAAAAAAAGACAAACATAGTGCTACTGTTCTAAAATATTTCATCTACAGAATCTGGTGGGCATCCTCATTCCTTAATGAGATTGCCTTGTGTACTTGACAGTCAATTATATTCTTGAAATTTTGACTGCAGAGTAATAAGACACATCTTATTTGCTTATCCTGTAACAGTAAAATACAAACATCTTCTGTGCAGTCAAATAAAAACAGCACCATAAATTGCAGCCTTAAAATAATTTTAAAGTAATTAAACTGATACAGATATGCTTTGCACATTTACAAGTATTACATCAGGCACAAACTTCATAGAGAATATATTGTAACCTCTTTCAACACAGGGAACTTTTACAGTTGTGTAATGGAGAGACACGTAACCATCTCCTTTTCAATTAAGTGGTGGATTGAAATAATGGTTAAATTGTTTACCTCACAGAAACAAGGTACATGGTTTGAGTATCACCTTTAAATGGAAATTGGCAAGGCTTAAAGCGGCCTGCAAGGGCAGCTAACCTAGTACTTATTTGTGAACTTATGAATACTACATCCCAAATCAAGATCTTCCCACATCTTCTAACTTGCACTACAGAACTCTGCCTTACTGCCATAGTGAAGCATTAACTACTACAGCAAGTGTACTTCAGAGTTTAAATATAGTCAGCAACTTATTATAACGTGCATTTAAAGATAAAATCACTCATGTTCAAAACTAAACCTCCTATTACTAATACTTGCTTATGTTCCAGTGGTATACAATCACAATACAAATTGCCAGTGTATTTAAAGTTTACTTTTGCAGCCCAAATTCACATTACAAATATTGCAATAAAGAAATTAAGCCACCTTCTGTGCTCCAAAGGCTTGAACAGTTCTCATTAGCATTCAAGGAATTCCTTTTGGTTTGTTCTTGTACAGTAATAGAAAGCTAATTCTGTTTTTAAGTTGCAGTCTACCATTAGTTTGCAGTCTTCATTCCGACCCACTCGATGTCTGTGGCCTGCCTTAATTCTGACCCACACAATGTCTATGACCTGACTTCAGAAGCTCATTGGTCAAGAGCATTAAGAGTCCCAAATTAGAAACTGCTGTATCTGCTGCCTAAAACTTTCAGCGACAACCAATATACCATACATGATAATATAACTGAACAAAGTCTAGAAAAGAAGAAGACATCCAAGTTCCTTCTCAGACCAGAAGCTACAGTCTATCAAGCTGCATTCTTCAGACTATCAGTAAATGTCTGCAGACAGTTGCTTGGATAAACAGATAACAGGGTCCCATTTTCAGTTGCTAGACATTAATGCTGTGTTGAATTCATTGAGTGCAGCCGCAAACATTTTCAGCTATTCTAAAAGCTTTCTCTTAGTTCGAAAGACATGCGTGCATAAATGGGCATGCCTTAGTTGAAGGTTGGGCGTCGAGCTGGCACCTCAGCGTTTCGTAAAAATTAACCACCAGTCATTAGTGGACCAGAGTTCTGCTGTGGTGACCCCTTACCGGGAAAAACCGAAAGACAAACAACAACAACAACTAAAAGCTTTCTCTTAAACAATGGAAACATGTCAAGTGCCTTTCTGGAAGACAATCAAGAAAGGTTACCACCCTCAACTTCTTATATTTGTGTAAGTGACGCCGCAGAGCTATGTAATGCAGTAGAAGGCTGCCTTAACTTCTGCATCTTCTGCAGGTAAAAAAGGATGACTGCTCCTCCAGGAGCTGAGTAGGATACAACAAATGGAATCTCCATCTGTTCTGCCTGCAAAGCCAAATGGTAGTGAAATAACACCTGTACTGTCTAATCATGAAATGAGTAATCATGGACTCAGAAAATCTTGTTTTTTCTCATAACTGCTTGCTCAAGACCTAGATGGCAGACAGAATTTTCTCTATCAAGGAATATGCATCAGAATGAACTAACAGTGGATCGGGCTTCAGTACCTTATAGCCATGAGGGAGAAAGATACCATGCAGTCTCTCAATCTTAATGCCACCTTCTAGAATTTGAGACCATTTTGTGAACTTAAGCTAAACATATGCAGTACAGTCCAGCACTTCCTCTCATTCTCTGTCTCTCTCTCTCTCTCTCTAAGGTATTTATGAAAAACTGAAAATTATTTCTTCTTCCCCTATATTCTAGATTGATCAACCTAATTTCCACTAGTTCCAGACAAGCTTCTGTAGATCTCATTCTGTGATTCATTTCTTTCATGCCCAAGTCTTATTTGCACACATGGTTAGAGTGGGTAGATAGGGTATTATCTATTTCAACACTTTTTATCCCTTCTCTCTATATAATCCATGAGCTTCCACATGATTTGAGGAAGCTCTGTTATTATTTGTGCTAACATCTCATCAGTCTTTGAAGCTGCCATATCAGTTTATACCAAGCCATATTTATTCCACTTGGGTGGTCTTCTTCCAGTCTTTCACATATTGGACCTCATGCAACTTTTACCTCTTAAGTTGTTAATCTTTCCTTTAGAAATGTAACACACACCTAAGACACTACACCACTGAGGAGTCAGGTAGAAAAATAATCTAGCGGTTTTTTTAACAATTTTGTCAAAGAAAATTTCCAGGAGATGAGGAGAACTGAAAATTTTGTCTCAGATGGTCACTACCCAAACCAGAAGTCCATAATATCAAGATTGTGTTGGCATCTCAATTAAAAAAGTGTATATATGTATATATATATATATATATATATATATATATATATATATATATATATATATATGGATCTACCTTAGTAGATCGACATGTTAAATAAGCGAAAACGAATTAATCGGCGCCAGAACATCGCAAGCCACTTCACCGACGCCAGAAGATCGACAAGGCAGAAGACCGACGGAGGAAGACACCGACGCTGAGAACACTGCGATGGGGAAAGGATGTGTAAGTATGCGGTAGTGACGGACGATAGGGTGCGAGTAAGGTAAGTGTGCGATGTTGACGGTGTGTAGGGGTAGGGGTGGGATAAGTGAGTTAGGGTTAGGGCGCGGGTTAGGTAAGGGTGCGAGTAAGGTAAGTGTGCGATGTTGGTGGTCTGTAGGGGTAGGGGTGGGATAAGTGAGTTAGGGTTAGGGCGCGGGTTAGGTAAGGGTGCGAGTAAGGTAAGTGTGCGATGTTGGTGGTCTGTAGGGGTAGGGGTGGGATAAGTGAGTTAGGGTTAGGGCGCGGGTTAGGTGAGTATCTATAGTGACGGACCTTAGTGTAAGGGTTTGGGTTAGGGTTGTAGATAGTTGTGTATGTATGGGTTAGTGTTTGTTTGTAAGGATTTTGGTGTGCTTGTGTTGTGTGTGTGGGTTTTGGATAAGGGATTTGTTTTGTTTGTTGGTATGATGTGTCGGGTGTATGCGATGTCGTGTTTGTGCACTGTCGATCTTCTGGCATCGGTGAAGTGATTTGCGATGTTCTGGCGTCGGTGAATTCATTTTCGCTTATTTAACATGTCGATCTACTAAGGTAGATCCATATATATATATATATATATACATATATGTGTGTGTGTGTGTGTGTGTATATATATATATATATATATATATATATATCTCTATATAGATATGGATATAGATATATACATATATGTGTGTATATATGGGTCTACCTGACATTGCCGACACTCCAGAATGCCGACAACCATATGGCCGACACCATATGATCGACAGTCGGAATGCCGACAATGCAGAACCAGCATCTCACTATAGTGCAGAATGGAAAGATTTCCATTCCTGCACTGCAGTGTGATCTTGGAGTTGGTATATTCAAGTTACGGGGGGGTGCAGGGGGCCTAGCCCCCCTGCTAGCAGTTGAAAGGGAATTTTATGTTCCTTTTTCATGGTTTTCTTCCGATGTCAATATTTTGGTTGTCATTGATGTGGTGTCGGCCATGTGGTTGTCAGTGTTGTGAGCTTTCGATCTTGTCAGGTAGAGCTATATATATATATATATATATATATATATATATATATATATGGATCCCCTACAATTTACCGAAATGCCACAATGCCGAAACACAAATCACCGACACCAAAAGACCGACAACACACAATACCGACAATACACACAACCATACATGCACTAACCTTAACCCAAACCCTAACCCTAAGGTCCAACACAACCGCACACTTACCCTACCCGCACCCTAACCCTAACTCACTTAACCCACCCCTAAACCCACAGTCCGTCACTATCGCACACACCCTACCTGCACCCTAACCCTAACTCACTTAACCCACCCTTAAACATATATTCCGTCACTATCGCACACTTACCCTACCTGCACCCTAACCCTAACTCACTTAACCCGCCCCTAAAACTACAGTCCCTCACTATCGCACACTTACCTGTCCGGTCCCTAACACTAAATCCCTCACTCTATCGCACACTTACCGAGTCCGTCGGGTTCTCACCTTGTCGGTCATCTGTGTTGTCGGTCCTTTGGTGTCGGTGATTTGTGTTTCGCGTGTATGCGTTCGGTAAATTGTAGGGGATCCATATATATATATATATATATATATATATATATATATATATATATACACACACACACACACACACACACACACACACACACACACACACACACACACACACACATTTTATTTATTTATTTAACATTTGTTTACCAGGAAAGTCCAACTTGGAACAAACCAGTTTTCAGCAGAGGCCCAGGGAAAGCACTCCAGGCACATGTCTTTGTAACGTGGGAGGAAACCGGAGCACACAGAGGAAACCCACACAAATGTAGGGAGGATATGCAGACTCCACACAGAAGGCACCCCAGCTGAGAATCGAAGCAGCGAACCTCTTGATGTGAGGTGACAACATTAACCACTGCACAGTCGGGGAATGAGTTATAGTTTGGCATGTTCTGAAATGTATCTAGTCAGTTACAATGTGACAAAGAAAATCTGAAATTACTAAGAAATTTATTTGAGGCCATGATTTGTGAGCATTAGCTCCGTAAAGAAATTGAAATATTTGGCGAAAGAAAGTAGACGGGCTCAATTAAACTTCAAGCTTCCATTATGTGTAGACCAGCCCTGGAAATGTTTGAGTTCAGGATATTTGCACCTGCGTTTCTGTCTTTCCATTCTTTTCATTTATAGCTGTGTTCCAGTCATCTGCAATGATAAGATAGTGATTCATAAACATATATGAAGATAAAGTGATGAATTTTAAGATGTCAAGCTGCTTTGAAGAAGGAACGTAGGCATTAAGGATGAGGAGGATTGGTTTGTTGAAGTGACGGAGTCTAAAAGTGATATAGCAAGATTTCCCATGTATGCCAGTACCTCATGATACAATAACCAAAGTTACAGAATTCTCGATAATAATTGCGATGCCTAACTATTCATAAAGTTACTGCTGCTACAAAATGATTTCCATTGTTTTAGCATCACGTGTCTATTGAGTCATGGCGATATTACTGTCAGAACTATATGAAATTAGAAAACATAAAGGGTACTTTCCTCTTATGAGGCAGTTGACTACCTCCCAGGTTCCAAGATGAAAACTTTAGCATGGTTCAAGAATTGCTAAACTGCATTGCAGTAGGAAGGTAAACAATATAATCTCTGTGCAAAGAAATTGCTTGCATGAATAAAACTGTGCTGCATAAGGCCATGCCAGTGGACCACTTAAGAATAAGCTCAAACTCAGTGCAAGCACGTTTGAACCTAATGTGGACTCACTCTATGTCTAACCCATATTCTTTAGGTCAAAAAGTGGATTGCAACAGAATGAATATGTCCATAATAGAATGCAAAACTGTGATTAGTACCAATAACCTTGTAGCTAACTGTACACAGTTTCAAAACTGTCCACGCTCCAGTGGCTCTCCAGAGAAGGCACCAAACTGAAACAAGATACCTGTTTCAGTCTCATATTTATTTTATTTTTAATTTATTAGCAAGAGTAGAGCACTGATCCCACTGGACTTACTTCAATCCAGCCTGGAAATAAACACAATAGCTACATGACTTTATGTACAAAGAGGAAGACAAAATGCAGTATAGTCATGTATTTTATAAGTGAATATCAGAGTTGGTTCAAAGGTGTAAAAGCAATAGGTACATGACATTATATACTGAGTGAATGACAAAACACAATATATACATGCATTATATACAGTGTATATCAAAGCTGTCATGCTGAAAGAATTATAATGAAAACAGGGTCAGAGCAATCTATGTAGAGCAAAGTAGGATAGAAAAAGTTTATGTTAGATGACCAGAGAGAGCAGTTGTATTTTCCTAGTGTCTTGTAATGTGCTTTTAGTTCTGATCAGAAAATGGGATAAGGGTAAAGACCTTTAAGAAAAGAAGGGAAATAGTCTCAAAGTTTGGCACAAATGACTGAGAAAGCATGGTCTGCGCACTGAAGCCTAGTTTTGGGCGGGGGGGGGGGGGGGTTGGAGGAGAAGACCTGAATGGTTAAGATTTCTAAGGTTGTATATTGGTGCATCTCTGAATAGTCTGGAGGCTGTTCAGGAGACGGTCCCCTTCTTGATAGGTTTAAACAGCTGAGAGGCGAGTAGAAAGTCAGCACCTTGTTTCACTGGTAGTCATCTAGTTTTTTTAGTGGTTTTGCAGTGGTGTTCATTTTTTGGGAGAGGGTGATAAATCTGCATATAGCATTTCACTTGGTTTGCATAGTGGATACATTTCTTTTAGAGGCTGCAGCAATCAGATGGAGATCTCACTCTAGCTGAGCCAGTAAGATACCTTTATCTATGACATTCCTTAAGGGTCTTAAAAAAGGAGGAGATGCTGTTAGCAATGGGATAGAGTTGATTTTTTTGTGTGTGGGTAGTCCAGGTGGCGATGGAAACTTTGGAAGGGGTCCAACCAACTCCCTTGGTACTTGAATGAAATGACATTTTCTATAGTGTTATTCATGATCAAAGATTTGTAGAGGTCTGGGGATGGTTATAGAGGTCTGGAGGTGGTGAGCTTTTGCCTAGTACCAAAAAGCTTTGTTTTTATTATAAGCAATAATTGTTTATCATTGACTCATTGAATAAGGTTATGAAAATCAGCCTGAAGTATGAGTTAAAGAGAGGAGAGAGAGCATGGTTAGAGTGGACTATAACTCTGTCATTAGTATAAAGCAGGAGACGTAGTTAAGTTAGTCAAAGGGGAGTTTATTAATATAGATAGGAAAGAGGAGAGGTGCCAGAATAGATCCTTGGGGAACACCTTTTTGCAGAGGGTCTAATGGAAAGGTTGATGAGAATTGACTGTTGCAGTTAGTTTTTGAACCAGGGCAGTGTGTCCTCATCAATGCTTATTTCAGTGAAATGGTTTAGGAGAACTGAGTAATCAACAAGATCAAAGGTTATCATGAGGTCAATAAAAGTGGTTCCAGTAATTGGGCCTTTGTCCATTTAAATGAAAATATTTAAAAAAATAGCTGTGTATAAAACACAGGAATTAAAAAAAATTTTCAGATCATTCTTTAAGTACATAAACATGCTACACACAAAGGAGTAAAAGTGTCATAAATAGCATAGTTTAAACATGCAGTTCACTGAACATTTAAAACATAATATGAGGATAGTGATACAAAGATTAGATGTAAGGAAGTGGTTATTAGAAGAAAGGTCTGGTTAAGAGAAATTTAATATTGCAGTTAGTCTTTATATAAAGAAAGAAAATGTATAGTCCCATTTAAGATCATATGGGAATAAATAAGAATGTTAAAACACATGGGAAAATATAAGCACACAGACATAATATGCTTATGTGCAGTTACTCAAAAAGAGCTTCACTAGCACATGCAATAGGAGCTAAAATAAGATAGCCAGCTGTCTAGTTGAGGCTACAGTTTTAATCTGTGGTATGACTGCAAAGTAAACAACTAAACATTATAGTGATGGAAACTTAAAAATAAAACATGTTTAATCTAGTTTAGCACTGATTGCTACATTTATGACATAATGTGCTTATAAATGCAGACTTTCTGCTTTCTCCTTTATAGTAAGAGCAAAGCACTGAAAATATGATTTTGCACCAATGAGTGTGCCGTCTACAGTCCAGAGCTCAAAGTGAGCTGAAGTTGAAATCTAATAACAACAGTACCCAAAGTAAATCTGCATAAACCAGCAAGTGCGCTGCAGAGAGGATGTGACATAGTTCAGGACCTTGTGTAAAGAGTAACGAAGCCCATAGTAAAAAAAAAAAAAAAATCATAAAAAAATAGCATTTCATCTGGTAAATGAAAGGGAGAGGGTAATAAGAAAATGTATAAAACTGGATTTAAAATTGGGCTTATTAGAATTAAAGACAATGTGAAAAGCAAGTTGGATATATGAAACTGCAATGCAAAGCCAGAGGTTATACTTTGCCCTATGCATATCAAAGTAAAAATAAGAGCGCTTACAAGAGCACTCCTGATGAAATGTCATAAAAGATTATTACTTTACAGGTAACCATGCAGTAAAATGTAATGCATTGATATTAAAATGAGATTTCTTTTTAAAACCATTTCCAAAATTTATCATTTATTTAGAATGTAGGTTACAGCTAAGAAAAAGCTGCAGGAATTGAAAATATTTCTGCTTCTAAACAAAATTTCGGGAGGGGCATAATTTGCACAATCTTTGAATGCCCACTGTCTGATGTGCATGTGCCAACCATGGTGCAAATCTTGACTTCCTAGCTTTGAGCTAAGAAAATTATAGCTGCTGGGAAAGTCAGGGGACCAAAGTAAAATTAATTTGCGACAAAGTGACATATTTAGAAAATAATTTATAATGTAGTAATTAGTCTATATTGTACCAATGGCAATGAAGGGAAACAAGGAAAAAGGTGCATTAAAGGACAGTAGCATAAAAAAAGTACATAGCATAGCAATTTTAAAAGTGATATGTATAGTAAAGGTTAGTTTAATACCTGCAGCATATGCAGAACTTTAGACACAATTCCCAAAAAATTAATGCATCTTAACCAGCTGGGAAAGTAACCTAGTGATTTTCTTACATGAACTCAGGGTAAAATATAAAAGAAGGACTTCTATATATAACATAGTAGTATCAGTAACTTCAATAAATTGACCAACAATATATTAAACAGTATCAAAACTGCATCTAGCAAAACACCCAGAAGTCAAGAAGGCCAAGAAAGCTTTACTAACTGAATAGACAAATATTTATGCAGTCATTATAGTCATGCCTGAATGCAGAATCATTTCCAGAAAATAATCTTTGCCTCTTTGTAGCAAATTATTTTATATTTGCAGGACTTTCAAGAGAAACTCAGTATAGCTAGAAAGATTATCAGAAAACAAGCACTGTTTTTAGCAGGGAATTGACAAAAAGGTGAAAATATTCTAATTTTATATTCCATATGAATGTCTGCAGAGAACTTTCACTGACAGTTTTGGCAAGTAAAGCCTTGGTTATTCTTGAAATTTTATAGATTTTTAAGCATGTCTGGAAAGTTTGATAGATTGGTAGCTTACCTTAAACTAATCTAGGAGAATTAGAAGCAAACTTTGTGAAAATTGCTCTGTGTGCTCTTTTTTATGGAGATTTATTATCATTATTACTATTACTTGTGTGTTAAGAAACTATGAAAAGTAAAATGTGATAGACTGGCAGAATCATATATTTTAGGCAGGTTTCTGATGAAAATGTGTGAGAGGGGAGCTTTGAGCAGCCTATCTGTCCCTGGAGGAGTGGTTTCAGCCCAGAAATTAGTAGTTTATTGGCCATTTTGGGCTAATTTCTATCTCTTTCATTTCCCTGCTATAAAACCCACTTTTGCAAGGTTTTTGTGCTTGTATAGGGCTCAGCAAGCTCCTGCCTGGTGCCCTGCAGAGTTCTACAGCAGCAGAGAGACAAAAGAGAGACTTTGGAGTGATTAAGTATAATTTTTCTGCATTTTCTTGCTGCCTTTAGCTAATTCCATCTAAAACGCCGATTCTTTAGAGTTTCTGTGATTTAATAAGCTTGTTTCAGCTACATAGTGTACTTATTTTACTGCCTGAATTTTAACAAAGTCGTTTTTGTGTTTAAATTACCTGTTTAACTGTTGTAAGCTACACACTCAAGTGTGATAGCCATTTCTGTGCATTTAAAGCATTTTTTGATTGTATCTGCTTTATTTTCTGAAAAAAAAAAAAACAAAAACAAAAAATATATACTTGTTTTTCTGCCTTTCTAAACTAGTATAGTCCACTTTTCAGGTTAGTGCTGAATTCAGGGCTGTGTTACAAGTTTCTGTTTTTGCCCATACCTTACTTGGATAGAAGGAAGTTTCTCTGTTCACCTGTGAGAGAGGGGAGCTTTGAGCAGCCTATCTGTCCCTGGAGGAGTGGTTTCAGCCCAGAAGTTAGTAGTTTATTGGCCATTTTGGGCTAATTTCTATCTCTTTCATTTCCCTAATATAAAACCCGCATTAGCACAGTTTTGCGTGCCAGGCAGCGCCGGTTAGCTAAGGTATAACTAACTATTCCCGGCTCTAAAAAGTCCACTCTTTAATTTTTCACTTGGACCTAGACAAACTTTCAACTTAAGCACTGAAATCATTCACTTCTCAGCCTGGCACTTGCTCAAAACTCATAGCAAGCACTAATAAACTTTAGCACCAGACCCCCCCCCCATACTGTAGAGAAGGACAAGGCTCTCTATTCGACCTTACCAGCCAGTCAGTAAAACAGCTCACTGTACCTATCCAGGCATGTCCAAAGGGCAGTTTCAGGTGCACTCTGCAGTCCAACTGGTGAATCTGGGCATTTTGAGGCAATATTACAACTGCCTCATGTACACAGAAAACCCTCTCCTCCTACCACCAAACACTAATACATGCGAAAGATGCAATTATACAGCCAAACTGGAGGCTAAGCTCTCTCACCCCAAGACTGGACCAGACAGTCAAGAGGAGAAGGGAATTACCTGCATCACACCACCAGTCTCACATAGACCTATGAAACCAGCACTGGCAAAAAACACACATAAATACACGAAAACATACTCAGAGGCTCTAAATAAAAATCTGCAAAAGCAACAGAGACCTCCAAAGCAGACATCCAAGCAACCTCCACCCCCCCCCCAACACAAACCAGGAAACACATACTTCACAAAACCAGTGTGCCACGCAATCACAGCCCTTAAGGCAAAATAACAAACCCAACAAACTAGTAATAGGCAACTATAGTCAGGCACACTGACGTCCCACTCACTAGGCTGAACAAGGAGAAGGTTACTGTTAGCTGCCTGTCGGGTGCTAGGATCCGCCACATAACACAAGCACTCAGGTCACTCCAGAACAAGTACAAATATGACTCTGTCATTGTCCATGTTGGTGTGAATGACCTGAGCCATACCTCCCTGGACTACATGAAAAGAGACATGGAAGAGCTCTCTGGTCATGTAGCCCAGGCCGGTATGACCCTGACCCTGAGTAGCATCCTGCCCTCACCAAGAATGATACCACGGTATAAAGAAAAAAATCTCTATTTCAACAACTGGCTAAGTTTCTGGTGTCATTCAAAGGGAATCCAGTGTCTGTCAGCCTGGGATGACATGCTCGACAAGCCACGCTGCTTCGCTAGAGACAGCTTGCACCTGTCACCCTTAGACTTTCGAATACTGGCCAAGGCTCTTGCCACCCCCATAGTGCCTTTTTAGGCAAGGTTCAAAAGACAAACCCACCGCCATAAATAGCACAAGTAACAAAAAACTGAGGGTAATGCTACTGAATGCCAGAAGTCTAAACCTCAAAATGCATGCACTTGAGGCATTCCTCAGTATGGAGCAAATCAATATATGTGCAGTAACAGAAACCTGGTTTAAGGCTCCAGGGAGCACCCCAGCACTACTAGGCTACAACTCATACCATACATTTTGGCCTCAAAACCCGGACCAAAATACAAAAGGCGTGGGCATATTCATATTCATCAAGGATACCCACACCTCCAGGGTAGTGGCACAGCATGATGATTCAGAGATCATCCACGTGCAAATAACAACGGGCAGAACTGTAATTCAAATTGTAGCTTGCCAGAGATCACCTACCATGTCCCAGGACCCCCATTCCGCATTTCTGGAAACACTGGGAAACATAAAGGTCCTACCAAACATCCTGATATTGGGTGATTTCAATTACCCAAACATTAACTGGGAGAACTACTCAAGTACTAACTCCCATGGCCAACATTTCCTAGAATTTATAAACTCAAATGCCCTGGCTCAACTGTTCAACACCCCCACCAGAGGTGACAACATATTGGACCTGGTCATCACCAACATGGTTGACCGGTGTTCCATACCTGAGGTCAACCCCTCACTGGTGTAATATGACCATAAACTAATCATTCTGGATATCCACATTCTGCCTCCACCCCTGGTCAAAGAAACCACCGTGAAAAACTTTTCAAAAACAAACTTCACGTTACTTAAGACCTAGGTGGAAAGTTTCAAACCCCCCATGCTAAAGGATAATACTGCCCAAGCTGCAAAATCCTTTACTAATGCACTCTACGGGCACCTACAAGAATGCATGGATCATGCTATCCCAAGCAAAACCAAGACTCACTCCTCCAAGAAAAAGAAACCAGTCTGGTGGACCCCTGCCATAAACAAACTATACAATAGGAGAAGGAAACTAGTACAGAAAAGAGTAAAATCCCAAGAGGGGAAGACATCCCTGAACAGTATCAGCAATAAACTACAATCCCTCATAAAAGGCTAGCTTCGAAAGACAAACTGCCAAGGACTTCAAAGAAAACCACAAGGCATTCTTTAGCTATGTCAAGAATCTAAGTGACAATTCCCAGATCTGCTCGGAGTTCATGCAGAATGGCACAAAATACACTGAACCGACTGATATAGCCAACATCCTGCAGAGAGGTTCAGTGCAAACTTCACCCCCTCTCACCCCCAGAAGGACCCATAACACTACCAGAAGAATGTAGTGCCCCTGAAATCACAGACACTTAGGTTAAAACAGCACTCTCCAAAACCAAAAACACATCATCAATAGGACCGGATGGTGTCCCAGGCTGCGTCCTACATGAGCTCAAAGATGAACTAACCCCTCACCTAAACACACTGTTCAAACTCAGCCTCTCCACAGGCTACGTGCCCATAGAGTGGCACACAGCAACGGTTATTCTGCTCCACAAAGGTGGAGCCACAACAGACTCTGGGGACTATTGCCCTATAAGCCTGACTAGCTTGGTCTGCAAGGCTATGGAGTGCATCATCATGGATCTCATTAACAGAGACATTGGGAACCTCCAAACACTGGACCCTACCCATTTCAGCTTTGTTAAGGGCAGATCATGCCTCCTAAACCTGGTGGACTTCTTTGAGACACTTACCAAGGCTATAGATGAGGGAAAGGTGGTCCACACAGCCTACCTAGACCCCGAAAAGGCCTTCAACACCATTCTCCATTCTGGTATTATAGACAAGCTCACCAGCCTGAACATAAACCCTTATGTCATGTACCAATGGGCTCATGGACAGAACCCACATGGCAAGAGTTGTAGGAGCTAGGTCTGACTCTAAACCGGTTACAAGTGGCGTTCCCCAGGGCTCAGTCCTAGGACCTCTCCTCTTCGGCATATACTTCTCAGAGGTACAGGCAAGCACAGGAGGACTGTGGCTGACTAAGTTTGCAGATGACTGCAAACTAGGGGCTATAATTGACTCTCTGGCTGACACAGACATCCTCCAAAAGGATCTCACTAAGACAGATACCTGGTGTCAAAGCCATAGCCTCAAGCTAAATGCCAAAAAGTGCGTAGTCATCCCCTTTGGAAAAAACAAAGTACCCACAAACTACCACATAGCTGGTAGCCCCCTAAATACAGAAGATGAAATAAGGGATCTGGGGACCCAAGTTGATAGTAATCTCTCCTTTGATAATCACATTTACAAAGTGGTTAGAAAATCCTTCTATGTGGCCCACCTAATCACAAAAGGGTTTGCATTCAGATCAAAAGAGGTCATTGTGCCCCTCTACGCATCTCTCATCAGACCCATCATAGAGTACAATGGCCCATTTGGGATGTACCTTACATGACACCTGCACCAGCTGGAAAGACCACAGAAGTACCTCACCAAGAGGATCACTGGCCTCAAACAGATGCCCTATGCAGCTCGACTGAAGAAACTCCAGCTGTACTCGGTTGCATACCGCCTACACAGAGGTGATCTCTGCCTGACATACAAGGCCATGTCCAACCCAAAATTGATGGGCATGCTCTACCTAAAGAACATCATATCCCCTCGAGCCACATGCTCTAGGGATCTAAACCTCACCACAACAAAATATAGGATGTGCTGGAGGAATAGATTCCTGTCCCAGAGACTTCCCATGCTCTGGAACAAGATTCCAATCTACATTAGGCAGAGCTCCTCTCTAATACTCTTCAAGAGAAACCTTGACGAGTGGAAGGGAAACAGGAAGTTTACCCCGGGAATCACTTCAGTGACTGTGCTGGACAGAGACACAGGGAAGTAATCTAAGGGGACAGTGAAAGCCAACACATTCCGTCTAGGCTTATAAATGCCTTTGGGCAGATAGCCTAGTACCTACCTATGAACCTATGAATATTTAAATCACTTTTTCCTTTCACAGAAGCTAATTTTTGGAACTGTAAGTAATTTTTGAATAATGTAGCATAAGGCATTATGTCCTCAGATGCTGAAATCTTTGTTTTAGATTGCACAATTCTGAGACTAATTCAGCCACAATAGTAGTAATATGACTGAGTTGCACAGTTGTTTTCTCCAAAGATATCTGTAAAGGCTATAATGCTGCCATCAATTTAGTGAGAGTAAGTTTACTATCAGTATAAGACTTTGAAATAGATACATTTCTCTCTTCCTTTTCTAATGTTTAATGTCTTTTATGTTTAATTTATTTTTCTGGTGTTGAAATTAAATATAATTTGGATTTGTAGTTTGAGATTCCATCTCCTGTCCAGTTTCAGTTACCATAGTGAAAAAGGCTGTGTTTGCTGAAATACTTTGTAAAATTGTGGGTTGGTATAATAGGTAAAGTTTTTACCTTGAAGGCACAAAATACAGGGTTTGATTCCCACCTTTGAAAGGAAATTGTATAGGCTTAAAAATTGCCTGCAAAGGTAATCAGTCTAGTACATGTCTACGAACCTATGAACCTGTGTATATTGAAAGAGGTTAAATAACCTTAAATTTTCACAAAGAAAAAAGGTGAAAGAGTAGAAAAAAATATTAGAATAAAGTTACAAGTGCCTTCACTTGAAAGAGTAATTGAAAGTAAAAAAAAATATCTGGTGGCGATTCAGAACTAACAAACTGCATCCTCACAGCCCATTTCTTGCCTTTGAATCAAAAGTAACAGCAAATGTTATTTGCAGACTGATGTTATAATATGAGTTGCAGTGTTTGTTGTCCTGCATTTCAGTCATTCTGTGAAAATTCTGTCTTTTACTTTCATCACAGTTTAGAATCAGAAGTGTATAAGAAGGTTCCTATCTTTTGTGGGTAAGGGTGAGGAAGCCTAGCCAGAGTTGTGTGGCTTTCACCACCCCTTAGGTTGAAGAATACTATACCCTTTAGTTTGCCGTGCCTCTGTCCAGCAGTGATACAGAGATGATCCCTGGGGTAAACCTACGATCTCCCATCCATTGGTCAAGATTCCTCTTGAACAGAGCCAGCGAGGTGCTCTGTCTCACATGGACGAGGATTCTGTTCCACAGAATAGGGAGTCTCTGGGTGATTAATCTGTCCCTCCAGCACGTCCTATTTATATCCGTGTTGAGGTTTAAGTCTCTTGCTCTTGTGGCTCTGGTGGATTTGGATTTTTTGAGGTGGTGCATGTCCATTAATTCCGGGTTGGACATGGCCTTGTATGTCAGGCACAGGTCACCTCTGAGCAGACGGTATGCGACTGAATAGAGCTGGAGTTTCTTCAGTCGGGCAGCATATGGCATATTTTGAGCCCCTTTATCCTTTTGGTGAGGAACTTTTGGGGTCTTTCCAATTGCTGCAGGTGTCGGGTAAGATACATTCCGAATGGGGCATTGTACTCAATCATTGGTCTGATAAGTGAAGAGTACAGGGGAACAATGACCTCCCTTGATCTGGATGTGAATCCCTTCATAATCAGGTGGGCAATGTAGAAGGTCCTCCTAACCACTTTGGCAATGTGAGTGTCAAAAGAAAGGTTACTGTCAACTTGGGTCCCCAGGTCCCTGATAACCTCTTCTGTGCTTAATGGATTGCCACCTATGTGGTAACTTGGGGTTACCTTGTTTTACCAAAGGGTATGACTATACATTTTTGGCGTTTAGCTTAAGGCCATGGCTCTGGCACCAGTTATCCGTTTCTATGAGACCTCTCTGAAGGATATCTGTGTCTGATGGATTTTCAACTATCGCCCAGTTTGCAGTCATCTGCAAACTTTGTCAGCCACAATCCTCCTATGTTTGTCTGCACTTCTGAAAAGTAGATGCCGAACAAGAGGGGGCCCAGGACTGAGCCCTGTGGGACACCGCTTGTGACCGGCTTGGAGTCTGACATGGCACCAGCAACTCTAACCCTGTGGGTTCTGTCCTTGAGCCAGTTTGCAACCCATCTTGTGACATATGGGTTTACATTTAAGCTGGTGAGCTTTTCTATGATACCCGAGTGGGGTATTGTGTCGAAAGCTTTTGCAAGGTCAAGGTAGGCTGTGTGAACTGCCTTACCCTCATAAATGGCCTTGGTGACCGTTTCAAAAAAGTCAGTCAAGTTCAAGAGGCATGATCTGCCCTTGACAAAGCTGAATTGGGTAGGATCCAATGTCTGTAGGTCCCCTATGTCTTTATTTATGAGTTCCATTATGATCCTCTCCATAGCTTTGCAGACCAGGCTTGTTAAGCTTATGGGGCGGTAATTACCAGGGTCTGTAGAAGCACCGCCTTTGTGGAGTGGGACCACAGTTGCCGTATGCCACTCTTTGGGTACGTATCCTGTGGTAAGGCTAAGATTAAACAGCAGCCTTATGTGTGGGTTTAGTTCCTCATTGAGTTCGTGTAGCACACAGTCGGGACACCATCCGGTCCCATTGATGCTGTGTTTTTAGCTTTAGAGAGAGCAGCTCTCACCTGGGCATTTGAGATGATTGGGAGGCTACACTCTGCTGGGATAGATATTTCTCCTTTTGTGGGGGAGGGAGGGGAGAAATTTTCACTGAACCTGTCTGCCAGTATGTTTGCAATGTCTGTGGGTTCAGTGATTTTTGTATCATTTTGGACTAATTCTGAGCATATCTGGGAGTTTCCACCCAGATTTCTAACATAGCTAAAGAAGGCCTTATGATTGTCTTTTGAGTCCTTGGCGATTTTTCTCTCAAAATTGGCCTTGGATGATTTTATGAGTGATCGTAGTTTTTTACTAGTATTGATCAGAGATGTCTTCCCTTTTAGGGATTTTGCTCTATCTTGTAGTAGCTTTCTCCTCTTGTTGTAAAGTTTGTTTATTTGGGGTCCACCAGATCGGGTGCTTGCCTTTGGCGGAAAGGGTCTTGATTTTATTTGGGATTGCTTGATCCATGCAATCCTGGAGGTGCTCATAGAAAGCATTTGTAAGGGATTCAGCAGCGTGGGTTGTGGTTTCCAATGGCTCAGGGGCCTTGAAGGATACCACACCAGTCTTAAGAAGTGTGAAGTTGGCTTTTGAGAAGTTCTTCACTGTGGTCTTTTTTGTTGGGGGTGGGGGCGGGATGTGGATCTCCAGTGAGATTAGTTTATGGTCTGATCTCACCAATGAGGGATATACTTCCGGTGTGGAGCATTTTGTCCCCATGTTTGTGATGATCAGGTCTAGTATATTTTCACCTCTTGTGGGAATGGTGACAAGTTGTTCCATAGCATTTGAGTTTATGAACTCCAGGAACCTTTGGGCTAGGGTATTGGGGCTTGAGTAATTTTCCCAGTCTATGTTTGGGTAGTTGAAGTCACCCAATATGATGGTGTTTGGAGAGACATTTATACTCTCCAGTGTCTTCAGGAAGGCTGTGTGGGGTTCCTGAGTTTGTGAGGGTGGCCTGTAACATGCTACAAACTGAAGAGCACTTTTGCCTATGGTTAATTGCACCTGAATGGTCTCTGATGCTTCGTGAGTTGCTACCAGCCTGGAGGTGTGGGTATCCTTTATGAATATGGATACACCCCCTCCTTTTGTGGTATGGTCCGGGTTTTGGGGCCGGAACGCATGATATGAGGTAAAACCTGATAGTGCCGGGGTGCTCTCAGGAGCCTTGAACCAGGTTTCAGTCACAGCACAGACATCGATGTTCTCAATACTGAGGAGGGCTTCGAGGGCGTGTATCTTGAGATTTAGACTTCTGGCATTGAGCAGCATTACCCTTAGTTTTTTTCCATTATTGTTTTCTAGGGCAGTGGGTTTAGAATTTGAACCTTGTCTAAAAAAGGCACTATGGGGGTGGCAAGAGCCTTTGCCAATATCCAGAAACCCAGGGGTGACAGGTGCAAGCCGTCCCTTGCGAAGCAGCGTGGCTTGTCAAGCATGTCATTCCAGGCAGACAGACATTGGATCCCCTTAGAATTACACCAGAATTTAAGCCAATTATTAAAACTGATCATTTTGTGTCTGTATTGTGGTATCATTCTTGGTGAAGGTAGGATACTGCTCAGGGTCAGGGTCATACCAGCCTGGGCTACATAATCTGAGAGCTCCTTTATGTCTCTTTTCATGTAGTCCAGGGAGGTACGTCTCAGGTCATTCACACCGGCATGGACAATGACTGAGTCATACTTGTACTTGCTGTGGAGTGACCTGAGTGCTTGTGTTATGTGGCAGATTCTAGCGCCCGACAGGCAGCTTACTGTGACCCTCTCCTTGTTCAGTCTGGTGAGTGGGACGTCAGTGTGTCTGACTATGGAGTCACCTATGACAAGTGTGTCTGGCATTGTGTTTGGCCTTAAGGGCTGTGACTGATTTGCACACTGACTTTGTGATCTATGTGCTGCTTGTGTTATGTCATGAGGTGGCAGTTGTTTGGGTGTCTGCTTTGGAGGCCTCTGCTGTTTTGGTAGATTTTTGATCAGTGCCTCCGAGTATGTCTTTGTGTGTTTATGTGCTTGATTTGTAGTTGTGATAGTTCTATGTGAGACTGGGTTTATGGTGTGTGTGGTTACCTTCTCCTCCTGTCTGGTTTTGCCAGTCCTGAGTTGAGAGAGCTCAGCCTCCAGTTTGGCTATATAGTTGCATCTCTCGCATGTATTTGTGTCCTTCTTCAAGGTTCTTCAACTTCATTTGGCACTACCAAGTATTTACTTTCTCCTGTGTTGAATGTAAATGTTTTGGCAACAGTTTACACAGTCTGACTCAGATGTAGCATTTCTGCTTTGTATCTGCACGATCTGTGATTTACTCATGAGCAGCATATTACTTCACTGATGGCATTGTTTTTGAGTACTGCTTCACAAGGTGAGGTAATCAAATCCTCATTTACTGCGTGCAGGGCATATGCTGAGTTTGATTTTACTGAATTTTGGAGGTGAGGGGGAGTTTGTTATCCCTGAGT
The DNA here is from genome assembly GCF_019279795.1 of Protopterus annectens. NCBI lineage: Eukaryota > Metazoa > Chordata > Ceratodontiformes > Protopteridae > Protopterus > Protopterus annectens. The sequence continues at coordinate 57,065,479 of NC_056740.1, read as the reverse complement.
CTGAGCATGCTTAACATTAGTATATTTGAAGTTTGTTTTGGTTATGTTGTATGTGACGTGAGCTCACTATTTTGATAAAAATCCTTGTCCTGACTTCTGGTTTTCTGTCTGTGTAGTTTGCATGTTCTTCACACATTTGTCAGTTTCAGGTTTGTCCTGTTGCTTTCTTCAAAAACATACTGAATAATAGCTATATCTCAGTCTGACTGTCTGTGTTATGGTTGAAAAGACTGCATGAAAGATCAGCTCTCTTACTTGGTTGAAAGACAAAAAAATAAGTACAGTAAAACAGCACCTTTATTATACCAGCTGCTGCAATAAAATTGAAAACCCCTGGCTTGGAAAATATTTTCTAGTGGCTATGATCCCAGCCAGATAGAATGCAGACCTACAAGCACTAATGTGCAAGCAACTTATATGGTTACCCATTCTGACATGGCTTCTGTTTACACCCAACCCTTCCTCCATACACAGAGAAGATATACACCATCTTTGAGCCATTTTCTACAGCTACAAGTATTTTTCCACAGCAGGAAAACAGAGGTGAGAGGTTGTTACATACTTAGCATGTCACACACTGCTCCTAAAATATGTGGACCGAACAAAAGACTTAACAGACATTAACAATTCTCTTTTTTTCATATACCACAATGCAAGCATTCATGTTATGAAATGGACTTTGTGTTGAATGACTTTCCCATTGTATTCCCTTTTGTTAAGAGAAATATAATAAGTACAATCAAAGTTCATCCAGTTAGGACTAATATCATTTAAGATGGGTGTTAGGAATGTTTCTGATTATGAAATGCAAAATATGTGACCTATATTTTTCTCCACAGATTCGTTAACTGTTGTAAGTTAGATGTGTAGTGTTACAGTATTTCTGCAAGTTATTCTGTGTTACAGTGTCCAGCACCTCAGCTTTGTCAAGTATAATAGTTTGCCATTCTGCCTGTTTAGTTATTTGCTGTAAGATTTCTCAAAGAAGAGTAGCACAGTCAAGTGAAGTACTGGCTTAACAGTAAATGTTCTGAATAAAGAAATAAAGAAAGAGAGAGACAGAGAGAGAGAGTGATAGAAGGCAACACTCTCTTAGCTCTGCATGTATCATCTCAGGCTCAGAGTCCTTCCAAGTGTTGCTGTTCTTTAACTGACCTATCATAAATTATATTAGTACTATACTCACTGTGTTCTACTTACACATATTTTAATATTCTCTGAAGTTTTGGCAGCGATGCAAAACAATCACAGCTTGTACCAGGGAGATGTGGACCAGCTTGAACAAACTGACTGGATTATTACATAACACTGATGAGCAAGATTCCCATATGTTATATTACTGCACAGATCTTTATAGCAAAACTCTTCTGTCATGGTGAATGGTGAATGACTCACATTGATACACTTTTTTCTAACAAGAGCATGATTTCATTATTTTATCAATATCTAGATCTTTACATACATAGTATTCAGAATGCCTTATTGATGTAATTTACTGCAGTGTTGTACACCATGCTGTTTTGCTGTTTCTAGTTGCTTTTTAAGCGAGATACATGACTCAGTGTAGCAATTGTCTTTATTGTGTTTACTGCAAATAGTCTATTTTTCTGAGGCATGGGGGCTTATGTCTAATGCATTTTATTTTTAATGTTGCCGTAATCTATATTTCTGATTGGTGAGCACTTGGTGCTTTGAAATAATATAGTACATTTTTTCTTTTTTGAGCTTTTTTTCACTCCACTTGCTTCACCCAATGTCCTTTCTACCCCTGTGCTCCATCCATCACTGGGTTTACCAGCACTCCCTTTTACCCACCCCCCAAGTCACAGCTGGCCATGGAGCTTAAAGGTATCCAGGGAGGGTCTAGTTATCACTATCAGCTGGGTGGGGTTGCTTTACACACCTACCTTGGGACTACCCTCTATGTACTGGTTTCAATAGTAACGCTTCAGTGGCTGTATTGCAATGAGGGCATGAGGCATATCACGGTACTTCCACAACAGCTCAGCCATGTTCACGAGCCTATCTTCCTGTGAACTGTGCCTCCCAATTGTGACATCCTCAACCTCCACCAGGGATCAAGCAGGTGACACTTATACAGCTGCCCTCCCACCAGGAATGGTAACACCCATCCCTCTCTGTCAGTCACCCAAGGTACTAAACAAACCCAGGTTGGCTGAGCTTTAGCCAAGTCTTTATCCCGCTACACCATAAGAACAGCTCATAATACAGTATGTTTTCATGTTATTGCAGTGTTATGCTAGCTGATAATTTTGTTGTTGTGTCTTTCGGCTTTTCCCGGTTAGGGGTCGCCACAGCGGAACTCCGGTCCACTAATGACTGGCAGTAGATTTTTACGTGCCGAGTTGCTGGCCCTGACGCACAACCTTCAACGAAGGTACGCCCATTCACACATGTCTCCACACAGAAGACGCTCTAGCTGAGAATCGAACAGGACAACGTCTTACTGTGAGGCGACAACGGTACCGCAGCACCACCACCGCAGTTTTGTGATCAATATACAGGATAGGTTAATTATGCAGACTAGGAGTGACTATATACACTAACGATATAAATAGAGTATAACTGACTTTGTGCTTGCTGTTTCTCTTTCTATACACACATGTGCGCGCGCGCGCGTGTGTGTGTGTGTGTGTGTGTGTGTGTGTGTGTGTGTATGTGTGTGTGTGTGTGTGTGTGTGCGTGCGTGCGTGCGTGTGTGTGTGTGTGTGTGTGTGTGTGTGTGTGTGTGTGTGTGTATCTACTTAAATTGATTGAATACCAAAAGTGATCAAATACCATTTATGTTGACATGCATAATGTCAAAACAAATTGATCAACATTATGCACATTTACACACTACTACGCATGTGCCGAGAATTATTAATCTTGGCTCTTGAAAAACTTAAAACAAGCACAAAGAAAGCATTGTTGTTTTGCAGGAGGAGGGGCAAGCCCCCTGCATCCCCTGTTAATTATATATTCTAATGCTGAGGTTGCACAGTCCCAGGGAAAAGGGTATATTTCCCTACCTGGTGATTGTCAGTCTTGTATGTTTCTTGGCCATCTGTTTAGTTGACCAAATTGTGTCATTTAAACAGATATCGATCAAAGTACCAGTCAACAAAGTTACCAGGACCCAGGAGCAGTTATAATAAGCAAAACTCCCAAATGTCATCTGTTTTGTCAACATACTTTGGTCAACAAAACAGAGGATCGCCAGGTGTGTGAGATCAACAATTCCCAGGAAATGGGAGGACATAACTTGATTGTGTCAAGTTAAATCCTCACATAACTTAACTGTGTCAGAAAATCAGAATTTGACCTTTATAAATTGTTGTACAAACTTCCAAATTGATATTGGAAGGAGTGAAATGTTTGATTAGCCATCAGAATTGGATAACACTCAAATTCAAAATGTTGCTCAACTTCCTAAATTTGTTCCATCAAGTTTTGGGACTAGCAAGGATTTCAGATGTACTAATCAATTCAAATTGTATGATGAAGTTTCAAAATTCACTTATAATAGCATCACTCCAGACATTGTCACAGCAGGTAGCTTCACAAAGGAGCTCTATGCTCACATAGATAAATGTATAAAATTGGCCGTCCCAAACAGCTGTAGATATAATGGAAAATTTGAAAAACAAACCACCCTGGGGAGCCCACCAACATAAATAAATGCTACAATAAAAGAAAAAAAACTGCCTAACATATACAGCAGATTAAAAAACTATCACATTAAGGATACCATCAGTTAATTGGCTAAAACCTGAAAAATACTATTGGGTCTACTAAAGCAGCCCATGAACATAGGTCAGCATCTAAAGCTAAAGACAATTATAAATCCTTCTTTAGCTATCTTAAGAAACTAAGAAATAACACCCAACAGTACCCTGAAGTTTATTCATAATGGCACTACATCCACAGATCCTGTAGACATTGCTGACAGTTTAGCAAACAAATTCAGTGTAAATTTTATCCTAGAGAAGACTATCCTAAGCCCACTTATCCCTGAGTCTTTCAGACCTCTCACCCGTACTAAAGTACATGTTCTGAAGGTTTTCTCCAGGAATTAAAATACTTCATCCAGTGAGTTTGACAACATTCCTGGCTGTTTAATAAACAGTACTAGACAGTACCAGACCCTGGCAGTGCCACTCCTTAAACTATTTAACAAGAGTTTAGCCACTGGTTTTATCACTGAGATTTGGCACACAGCAGTGGTGATGTCACTCCACAAAGGTAGCTCCACTACTGACCCTGGTAATTATAGGCGCATAAGCCAAATAAATCTTATTTGCAAAGCTATGGAATATATTATAACTGACCTGATAAACTAAGATACTTTAAATCTTACCAGGGTAGGCCCACAGCAGTATGGCTTTGTTAAGTGTCGATCCTGTTTAATGAATTCAGTTAACTTCTTCCAAAGGGTAACAAAGGTAATTGTGCTGTATACATGAGATACCTTGGTCTGGCTGGGAAGTTTGACACCAACCCAAATTCTAACTTAGTAAGTTTAATGCATTACAAATAGATCCCTTCAGAGTAGTTAGTTGCATAGTTTAAAATATGTTGGATTTTACTAGTTGTCCAACCGTACTCATAGAAATATGTTAAAATGGGACCTTTATGATAGGCTTTGCAATAAAAGGACTTTTAAGTCTGATCAAGAGGCTGTCTTTTGGCAGCCAAGGCATTGAGCCAAGAAGCACACACATTTTCAATTTATTTCATTATTCCTAGCTGTAAAAACATTACTAGGCTCTGTGCGTTAGTCTTGTCCATTCCTAGGAGATTACCAAGTACAAGCTTATGTGCTAAGTTTCCAAAAGGTTTGGGCAATATATCTGACATAATACTTCCTGTCTGTCTTTATATTCTCTGTACAAAAAGTCATAGTGGTATGTCAAACTACATGTAAGAAGTGGGAAAAATGTGTTTTCCTTCTTCCCCTAAAAATCTTGCTATATTTTCTGGGTCTTTGTTAGAACATCGAAATTTCACAACTTCGAATGTTCTAATATCGACCCCTATTCAGCGAAAGCTGAGAACATCGAACATGCAGAACAGTGAATTTTTTCCTAGGGAAAAAATTTGCTTTTCTGAAGCACATACACACAACACAAGCACACCAAACAAACAGCAATCCACTCACATACACCTAAAATCTTATATCTAACCCTACACTAAACCGTACAAACACCACTAACTATCCACTTACCTTAACCCAAACCCTAAGGTCCGTCACTGTTGTACACTTACCTCACCCACAGCCTAACCCTAACTCATCTACCCCACCCTAACCCTCACATCCACACAATCGCACACTTACCTGACCTACGCCTTAACCCTAACTCACCTAACCCGCCCTAACCCTCACGTCCACACAATCGCACAAATACCTAACCCACACCCTAACCCTGACTCACCTAACCCATGCCCAATCGCACATTTACCTGAACCCGACCCGTAACTTTCCACCACAACGCTGAAAATAGCAAAGCGACAGAAACGGACAACCAAATTATTTCCCTATTTATTTTTTATTTTATTTATTTATTTGTTTGCAGTTGGTTAACCAGGATAGTCCATTGGGCCATTAAGAACCCGTTTTCAATGGAGTCCTGGGGAGAAAAGCTCCAAAACAAAGGTTACAAAAAGATTCCAACAGTTTACAATTTCAATCATTTGTAGGTTCAAGACAAAACAAAGCTTAGGAAAAAATTTGGTTTTCTGTCGTTTCACTATTTTCAGCGTTCGCTGAATAGGGGTCGATATTAGAACATTTGAAGTTGTGAAACTTCGATGTTCTAATATAGACCCATATTTTCTATAGCTTTGCTTAAAATGTCATCTCGCCATAATGGCCTTTTCACATTTTATTTGACTTAACTGAAGGCACTGGGGTCAGTGTCTAACACCTCCTAAAAGACAATTGTTATCTCTATGTTACTTATTTTTTCTTGTTCTTTTCCTTTATAAACCTAACAGTTTTCTTCTGTATAGTGTTCCTAATATTTTGGCTTACAAAAATAAAATTAGGGCTTTGTTCATTGTTCATTGTTATATGTTCTCTCAGAGCACACTACCCTTTTAAGTTGCTCTCTCTCTCTCTATGTCTCAGTACCAGTGAGCGCCAGCTTATCACTTTCATTTGTCTCTCTCTACATTGCTTTCACCATATAAAGGGAATCTCGGAACAAAATGTATCTTCAGTTTAATTTCTTTCATAAGTTATAGATACCTGTTGCCTGTATTAGAGTTTTCTATCTTACTTTGGCAAAAGTGGGCCTAGAACAATAACCAAGTTCTGCTTATTCCTTTTTTTTCCCCTTTTTTTAATTTACTACACTGGTGACATCTTTATTAAAAAAGAGTTTCTCCTTTTCAGCACTCACCCACTGCTTAAACATTTCATTTCTGTGGATGTTTGTTTTAGCATGACAGAACATTTAAACTCCTAATCATGTTGTGCATTTTGCATACTTCCTTACTTCATTCCATTGGACTACACCCTTTCAGTGAAGGATTCCTTCTTTCATTTCTACTACTGCTTTGCATCATTTTTATGCTATCGTGTCTTACTGTGCAACTCCCTCTTTTAGCTCTGTTCCTGGTTGCTGCTCTGCCTTAGGTATATGCTGACATACTACTTTGAATGGTACAAGTTTGGCTTCTCTTTGTAACTACAGCCACATTATTTTAGCAGCTCATGTAGACAGTAATCTAGCCTTTGACCATCACATGTCTACAGTAGTGAGGAAGTCATTCTGTGTTGCTTAAATTATATGGCATCTAGGTCCAACAAAGTAATTGTTCCACTGTATTCTGCATTCATCAGACCTATCATTGAGTACAGCACCCTATTTGGTATATACCTAATCAGGCATATCCAACAACTGGAATGTCCACAGAGGTTCCTCACTAAAAGAATACAGGGCATAGGTAAAATATTCTGTGCAGACCGCCTCAAGGCCCTGTCCCTGTATTCTGTCTCCTACAGGCTGTTGAGGGGAGATCTATGCCTGGCATACAGGGCATTGTCAGACCCCACTCTGATAGACCTCCTGCATATCAAAAAAAAAAAAAACACAAACAGCACCATAATTACCCATTCTAAAGACTTAAACATTGCCTGAGATAGAAATAGGACCTGCTGAAGAGACAGGTATGTATCACAGAGACTACCCCATCTCTGGAACAGAGGCAGCATTATTCCCTACCCCAATTCAAGTATAACTTGGGCAATTGGATGGGGAAAGGAGAATCATCCATGGCTTGGTGCCTGTATCTCTAATGGATACAGGCAACCTGTAAATGTTTCATCTCCCAGGCCTCTGCTAGCGAATGTTTCATCTCCCAAGCCCCTGCTTACATTTATCTAGGGTACCACAATTTGCCATAGATTTGGGATGCATGGTTAGGCTTAAAAAAGCCCTTGTGGTTGTTAACCTAGTGAACACCTGTGAACCTATGAATCTTTAATGTGCAATTTTTATCAGAGACAGGGAATGTGGGATTCCTGGACTGACCTATTTATAAGGTTTGAGACAGGACAGTGTTGTTGGCTGCTATTTTAAAGAAGGTCATCAGCTGAAGTGGAGCAAGGTTTGAGTTTATTTAACGACAGTTTTATGTAGGATGTTGGCACAGGTTTGAATGTGATGTGGTGATATGTGGCTGTTGGGCAGGGTTGGGATTAGATGGTGGGGAATCCTTGATTAGGAATACTATACTATCCATGAAGTGGTGAGTTATTGGAAGAGGGGATAGGATTGAATTTTTGGCTGGGATGTAAGAATTCTTTAATGGTTGACCAGAATTTTTTAGGGTAGTGTTTACTATTGTTCTGAATGTTGTTATACTACATTTTTTGTCTTCATTGTTTTGCTTTGTAGCATGCTTGTAGAATATACTGACGTTTTCAAAATATTGTGATATTTTATATTTCTGCCATTCTTTCCACTCTTTTTCTCTGTCGTGCGTTAGCATTCTATTCTTTTTAGTTAGCCAAATAGCATTATTTGTTTTTAGTCTTTTCCTTCTGGGAGGTGCAAGGATTATTTGGGGAAGTTGTATTGAATTCATTTATAGCATCATCTAAGGGGAGGATTTTTAGGATATTCCAGTTATTAGATGATAGGGTATTAATAAATATTTATGGGTTGTTTATAAACATGCTGTTTAAGTGGATGCATGAGATGTCTGGTTGTATAGATTATGAGATGGTCACTAAGAGAGTCTGATATTGTACCTGTGGTAGTGAATTTACTTGAGTTTGATACTAGGATCCAGTCTAATAAGGAATTTAATTTTATTTATATATGTATATATTTATTTATTTATTTATGTATCCTTTGTCATCCGAATTAGTCCCATTAGGCTAGTAGCCTCTTTCAGGAAAGACCCAAAGTGGCATATATACTACTGGAGAAATTTGGACAGGGCATTCTCGAGCTTCCTCTACTGCTTTTGATAGGTGCCATGGGATCTTTTACATCCTCCTGAGATATTACCAACTCAGGCAGATGGGGCCTTGGTGTAACATCTCATCTGAAGGACTACACACTCAGCATTCAGCACACCTGACAGCAGTGTCAGTAATTGATTTACCTGGTGTGAGAATGGAACCCAAGCCTTTTGTTCCAAAGACAAGTGTGCCATCTGTTGTGCCACTGGCACTACTTGCTATAAGGTGTGGGGCTATTATTTAGTTATGTGAAATAGTATAAGTTCATGCTGGATGTAGGGGAGTTGAGGTTATGTCCAACTGATACTGACATCACCTAATAGTATTTTTTCTTGTGGAATTGTTATGGATAGTCAATGTAGGATATCTTCCTGTGTAGCTTTATTGTCATTAGGAGGGATGTAATAGACAGTAATACATATTTGTTTATATTTGTTTATTTTCAGGAATGTGTTAAGAGGCTCTGCTGAACTGAATTTTGGTATTGGTTTGTTGTAGTGAGAAATGTGGTAGTTGCTGGGAAATTAGCCTAGGTGGTGTCGTTTTGGAATCACTTATGCTGTGTTTAACCCAAGTTTCAGTTATACTGTATCTAGAGTATCAGGTTTGTGTTGTATAATCCAGGTATGTAGTTCAGTATTATTTCATATGCATATAATATTTATGGTGATAAAAGTTAGATTATTCTGGTAGGGGGTTGACCACTGTGGGGTTAGGGTAGTATGCCAAAGGGAATTGTCTTGATGTTGGTTGTGATAGACAGGGCCAGGTTTAAGGTGAATGTCCCCTCCAAGGAGGAGTTTAGTATATTGAGATAATATTAATTATTTTTTTTCCTAATACTTTTATTTTCCTTTTATTTTGGTATTAACATTTGTACATCACAATGATAAAGAGTTATCAACAATATGTTCACCGTGAATACAACCATTAAAACTGTTTGAATATTACAATTAAAAGTCATAACCTAAAAAGAGAAATACAAACTATGTACAAGAGTGCTATAATCATATAATACTTTTTTAATAAGTTACATACTATAAAGGAATATTCATGTTTAAAGTCTGTTACTTCTTGCTAACTGAATATTAAAATGTCTTTAACTTACTCTTAGTTTTTGCTTGCCTTTGTCCCCTTATACCCTACTCATCTGATTGTAAAATGTGGTCAAGGATTGTGCTCCAGTACTGTAAAAAGTAGGAATGTTTACTTGAGGTATTTTTTATTAATTTATGTGCTGTTATGTGTTTTATTGCCATTTTTTGAAACCATCCCATGTCATCAGTGCCCTGTCGCACCAGTTTTGGGTGATATATAGTTTTGTTAGGGAGACAAGGGTAATTAGGATATGTAGTTTTTGCTTCGTTAATCTTTGAGGAGTTACATGCAGTATTGCGAATTCCCACGATAATGTGGATTTCTCGTATCGCATCTTCTCTAACCTGACTCTCAGTGAACACCATAATTTATAGGTACATTTACAGCTCCAGAAAATATGAAATAAATCTGCTTCTTGAAACTGACAATAGGGACAGTTTGGAGAGATTGACGAATTAAAATTATTTAGTATGACTGGGGTAAATATGCATTATTTGTAAGCATTAGTTAAGTGAACATTAGTTTTTAAATGGGATCAGTTTCAAGGTTATTTTAATAGATTGGAGTTTTTACTTGTCAATAATTTCAGGGCATTTGTTATTCCAATATTTAGAAAAGAGAACAGTGCTTTGATATTTAAGGGCTACAAGCAATTTGTATGAATTTGAAATAATTTTCTTCCTCAAGCTCAGCATGTTCCATAATGTGCTTCATATGTTTATATTACTCTCATTCACTTCAGGATTTTCTGTAAGCATTGTACACATTTCTCTAATTTGTATCAAGTTTACTGTGCAACTTTTAGGGAGATTTAGGGTATTTTTCATATTGATTGTTTCCTATGAGTGTACATATCCCATATGCTTTTTCCCTTAAGAAGGGGGTAATTATTTAGATTAATCATAGTATTATTTAATTTAAGATTTGGGTTTAAATGGATTGGCTGTAAGATTTTAAATGAATCTGTTAAGTTTTGTGATTCTATTATCTTGTGCAAATTTGTTATTTTATTTTTGAGCGATGTATGTATTTTAACATTTTTAAGACTCTTCTTATTAAGAAGGACTTTGGGATTAAATTTGCAATTGTTTATATAATTGTACCATATTCTGATCCAAGTAGGGCTCCATTCTTTCCTATCTTGGTTATGTTCCAAAAATGCAATAATTCTATTTGAGGTAATTATATCATAATAAAACTTAAAGTCTGGCACCCAGACCTCTATTTTGACTTCGACAAGCCGCGGTGGTACAGCGGTAGCGTTGTTGCCTCACAGCAAGAGATTCTCCTGTTCGATTCTCGGCTGGAGTGCCTTCTGTGTGGAGTCTGCATGTCCTCCCCACGGTCGAGTGGCCTCCGAAAGACATGTGTGAATGGGCGTGCCTTCACTGAAGGTTGGTCATCAGGCTGGCAACTTGGCACCTTAAAAATCTACTGCCAATCATTAGCAGACCGGAGTTCTACTGTGGTGACCCCTAACCGGGAAAAACCGAAAAGACAAAACAAAAATTGTATGTTAACTTCTGGTAACTAATTCTAACTGATTTGGGATGCTAAATAAATTTGGACAGGCTTGTGTTTAGTCTTTTAAAGAATTTGTTTTGTATTATTATATTAGAAGCATTGACACGGTGGTGCAGCGGTTAGCATTGTCGCCTCACAGCAAGAGGTTCTCCGGTTCGATTCTCGGCTGGGGTGCCTTCTGTGCGGAGTCGGCATGTCCTCCCTGTGGTCGTGTGGGTTTCTTCTGGGTGCTCCAGTTTCCTCCCACATCTCAAAGACATGCAGTGGGTGGATTGGACACTCTAAATTGGTCCTAGGTGTGAGTGTGTGTGTGTGTGTGTGTGTGTGTGTGTGTGTGTGTGTGTGTGTGTGTGTGTGTGTGTGTGTGTGTGTGTGCCTTCTGTGGAAGGTTGGGCGCCGGGCTGGCAGCTGGACATCGTAAAACTTCACTGCCAGTCATGAGCGGACAGATGATCTGCTGTGGTGACCCCTAACCAGGAAAAGCCGAAAGAAGAAGAAGAAGAACATATTAGAAGCATTGAACTGAAATAATAAATATGGCAGGATATTCATTTTAATGATAGCCACCTTTGATAGGAAGGTGAGTTTTAATTTTTTCCACCTTATGATCTCCTATTCAGTGTTCATCCACGGTTTTATCAGATTATTGTAATAGAACAATATCGGATCCCACTAAAAAGACAAACCCAGGCACTTTAATGAATAGTTTAGCTTTTTTCAGTTATTGGGAAGTAATTGTTTAGATGACTTGTTGGGTTTAAAGGGAATATTGAAGATTTTTCAGGATTTAGTTTGTAGTTGGAAAATTTTGAGAATATTTTAATGGAGTCTAATAATTTCTTTAGATCCATGTTTGGGAGTATAAAATATAAATTTAGGTCATCTGCAAAGGCCGTTAATGCAGTTTTGTTATTATATGGTTCTGAAGTTCTATGAGAGCTTTTTTGTGTTAGAAATAAGAATAGAGGTTCTATGTATAAATTAAATAGGTATGGAGACAGTGGGCATCCTTGCCTAGTTCCGTCCACAATTTTATTGATGAGGAGTTTGTCTTGTTTATATATAATGTTGTATGGGCATCTTTGTAGAGAGTTTTAATTATTTTTATGAAACTTTGAGGTAAACAAAAGTGTGGCATAATCGAGATTAGCAAAGTTAAATTAAGCCTGTCAAACTCTTTAAGTGCATTAATTGAAAGTGCATATATTGAATTATTGTGTTGTTTGAATAGTCATATCAATGTGTCTAGTGTTAACGCATTATGCCAGGTTTGCCTGATTTGTATAAAACCCTGATTGCGGTATGATGACACTATCTTTGGAATTATGCTTTTTAATCTATTCGCCAATATTGCCACCGATATTTTGATATATAGGTTACTCAAGGTAGTTGGCATGTAACTCCATGGATTTTTATTATCAGAATTCTCCTTAGGTATAACAATTATCTTGGAATTATTTAGGTATAAGTCAGTAATACCATTATCTTTTATATAACTGAATAATTATAATAGAATCTTTGATATTTTCTGTTGTGATGTTTTATAAAATGTTGTGGTATAACCATCTGGGCCTGGAGCCTTATTTGTTTTAAGATTATTTATAGTTAGTAAAATTTCTTGTTGCATGAATGGTGCCATGAGAAGGTCTTGTTGGCTTTGGTTTAGTTTTGGGAAGTCTATTTGTTTTAACAATTGTTTGTTTTTTATGATCTGTTATTGTTAGACTTTTGCAGACCATACAATTTGGAGTATAGCTGTTCAAATACTTTTATAATTTCTTTATTTGTGTTCATAGGTTCATAGGTTCATAGGTGTGTGCTAGGCTAATGGCCTTGGAGCTTTTACAAGCCTAGCCCATAGAAGTGCCCTGGCAATGTGCCGTCTGATGTTAGTTTCCAGGGCCTCTATCAAGTAGAGCCACTGGAGTGATCCCTGGGGTGAACTTTCTATTTCCCATCCACTCATCAAGATTTCTCTTGAAGAAGGGCCAGTGAGGTGCTCTGCTTGACATGTATGGGAAGTCTATTCCAAAGCATGGGCAGTCTCTGAGTTATGAACCTGTCCCTCCAGCATGTTCTGTTGATTGTGGTAATGAGGTTGAGGTCTCTGGAGCGTGTGGTGTGGAGGGATTGGGATTTCTTTAGATATAGCATTTCTAACAGAGCTGGGTCAGATATGGCTTTGTAAGTCAAGCAGAGATTGCCTTTTAGTAGATTATATGAGACAGAGAATATCTGGAGTTTTTTGAGTCTGTCCATGTAGGACATGTGTTTAAGGCCTAGGATCCTCTTCATGAGGTACTTTTGTGGCCTTTCCAGCTGTTGTATGTGTCTAGTGAGGTACATGTCAAATGGGGCATTATACTCAATGATTGGCCTAATGAGAGAAGAGTAGAGAGAGATGATGACCTCTTTCTTCCTGGATGCAAAACCCTTAGTAATGAGATGTGCCACATAGAAGGACTTTCTGACCATAGTGGCAATGTGGTGGCCGAAGGAGAGGTTGCTGTCAACTTGTGTCCCCATATCTCTTATAACGCCTTCAGTGTTCAGTGGGCTCCAATCGATGTGGTAATTAGTGGGAACTGAGTTTTCCCCAAAGGGGATGATGACGCATTTTTTGGCATTAAGCTTAAGGCCATGGTTTCGACACCAGACATTGGTCTCAGTGAGGCCTTTCTGTAGGATGTCTACATCACTTGGGGAGGTAATAATAGCTCCCAGTTTGCAGTCATCTGTGAACTTGGTCAGGCAAAGTCCCTCCATGTTGGCCTGGACTTCTGAGAAGTAGATGCCAAACAGGAGAGGACCCAGGACCAATCCCTGTGGGACTCCACTCTTGACTGGTCGGCAGTCTGACTTGGGGTCTGCTACTTTCACACTGTGTTCTATCTGTGAGTCAATTTGCAACCCATCTAGTGATATAGGGGTTGATGCCTAGATTGCTGAGTTTATCAGTAATTCCTGAGTGGGGTATGGTATCAAAGGCCTTGGCCAGATCGAGGTAGGCTGTATGAACTGCCTTGCCCTCATCCACAGCTCTGGTGACTGACTCAAAGAAGTCAACCAGGTTGAGCAGGCATGATCTACCTTTCACAAAACCAAACTGCATGGGAGCTAGAGTTTGGAGATTCTGCATAGCCTCACATATCTGACTTGGGGCGATAATTCCCAGGGTCTGTAGCCGCTCCCCCTTTATGCAGAGGGATGACTGTAGCAGTGTGCCATTTGTTAGGGACAAAGCCTGAGGTGAGGCTGTGATTGAACAGGGCACACAGATGTGGTGCCAGTTCACTTTGTAGTTCATGTAGAACACATCCAGGGATACTGTTGGGTCCCATGGAAGCTGTATTCTTGGCCTTGGAGAATGCAGCTTTAACTTGTGCTGCAGTAATGCTGGGTGCTTGGCATTCCGGTATTGTGATTGGTCCTTTGAGGGGGGGGGGGTAAAGATGGCACAATCTGTCAGCCAATATGTTGGCAATATCTGTTGGCTCAGTATAGGAGGTACCATTGTGCAGTAACTCAGAGCAAACCTGGATATTGCCGTGGAGATTCTTGATATAACTATAGAAGGCTTTGTGGTTGTTGTTAGTGTCTGCCACAATTTTGCCTTCATAGCTGACTTTAGAGGTTTTGATGAATGATCTCAACTTTTTTGTTGAGGTGAATGAGGGAGATTTTCCAGTCTTGGGACTTCACCTTTTTCTGCAACTGTTTCTTCCTTCTGTTGTAGACTTTATTAATGGCAGGGGACCACCAAATTGGCTTCCTTTTTTGGGAGGAGAGCGTCTTGGTTCTGTTGGGAATGGCTAGTTCCATGCATTTATGTATGTGTTCGTACATTGCATTGGTGTATTTTTTGGCAGTCGTGCATCTATTTTCCATTGACATGGGTGCCATGAAGTTAACCACCTCTGGTTTTAGGAGCCCAAAGTCAGCTTTGGAGAAGTTTTTCATGGTGGTTACCTTTGCAGGGGGTGTGGGTGAGATGGTGATTAGTTTGTGGTTGGATCTAACCAGGGAGGAATTGACTATTGGTTTAGAGCAACAGCTGCCCATATTAGCAATAACCAGGTCAAGGATGTTGCTTCCTCTAGTGGGGATAAGAATGAGCTGGTCCAGGGCATTGTAATTGATGAATTCCATGAAGCGTTGGGCCAGTGTATTGGTATATGAGTAGTTTTCTCAGTTGATGGAGGGGTAGTTGAAGTCACCTAGTATGAGAGTGTTGGGTTGGACCCTAATAGTTTCCAGGGTGCTTCGGAACGTGGAGTGAGAGCCTTGGGACATGGCTGGGGGCCTGTATAGCAGGCTACGATCTGAATCACCATTCTACCTAAAGTATCTCGGATGCGTTATGCTGGGCTACTACTCTGGAGTAGTGTATATCCTTTATGAATATGGAGACACCATCGCCTTTGGAGCATCGGTCCATGTTCTGGGGCTGAAAGGTGTGGAATGAGTTATAGCCTGGTAGCGCAGGGGTGCTTTCTGCTGCTTTAAAAAATGTCTCCTTTACAGCACAAATGTCGATGTTCTCCATTTTGAGGAGTGCTTCAAGCAAGTGCATCTTGACATTTAGACTTCTAGCATTGAGCAGCATGACTCTCAGATTGCATTTATTTATAATTGTTATGGTGGTAATTTAGTCTTTGGAACATCGCCTAAAAAAGGCACTATAAGGGTGGAAAGACCCTTAGCCAGTATCTGGAAATCCAGGGGTGACAGATGCAGGGCATCTCTGGCAAAGCATCAAGGTCTGTCAATCATGTTATCCCAAGCAGACAGATACTGGATCCCCTTAGAATGACAAAAGAAACTTAGCCAGTTGTTGAAGTCAATCATTTTCTGCTTGTATTGCGATATCATTCTGGGTGATGGTAGGATGCTGCTCAGGGCTAGGGTCATACCTGCTTGGGCCACATAATCCGAGAGCTCCTCCATGTTTCTTTTCATGTAATCCAGGGAGGTGCATCTCAGGTCATTCACAATCACATGGACAGTGACAGAGTCATACTTGTACTTGTTGTGGAGTGACCTGAGTGCGTGTGTTATGTGTCAGATTCTGGTACCTGATAGACAGCTGACTGTTAACCTTCTCCTTATTCAACCTAGTGAGTGGGACATCAGTGTGCTTCACTATCAAGTCACCTATGATTAGTGTATTGGGCAAGCCATTGTGCCTTAGGGCTTAGGTTGAGGGGCACACTGTGTAGGTGAGCTGTGTGTCTTGTGGTTTGTGCTGTGTAATGGTGATTGAGTATGTTTCTGCCTTGGAGGTCTCTGCTGTTTGGGTAGATTTCTATTGAGAGCCTCCACGAAGGTGGGTGTGTGGTTTGTGCTTTTATGTGAGATCTGTGATAGTGGGTATTCTGGAGGGCTATGTGTTGCATGTGGTGTGGTGCTGGTATTGACCTCCTCCTCTTGACCAGCTATTCCGGTCTTGGCTTGAGAGTGCATGGCTTCCAGTTTGGATAAATAAGTGCATATCTCACAAGTCTGAGTGTAGGGAGGTAAGAGGAGAAGGTTGTCTATGTACATGAGGCAGTTGCTACACTGCCTCAGAATGCCCAAGTTCACCAAGTTAATAGGAGAAAGCACAGGGAACTGACCTTTAGACATGACAGGAGGGATGGTCATTATTACTAAAAAGGATTTCCTTTGGTGTAGTAACTCAGTTATAAGACGAGTGGTTTTATTAATATTTATCAGTCTTGCTAACAGTTTTGAAGGGCTTTGTGTTCTTTCTGAGTACCTGGCTAATGTTTTCATTTCCATAAATGAATATTGTTTTGCATGCAATAAATATAATTCTTTTTAAAGGTTGCTCAACTGTCTTTCCAAGTCTGTGTTGAAATCTCCATATAATTTCTCTTCTAAGTTATTAATTTTCTGTTTTATTCTTGTATTTTGAAAAGCATTTTCTACTTAATTTTATTTTGGTTTGACCTGAAATAGAGTTAATCAGTCTATATTTGAGTCAAAGGTGAGGGACCTCATTAAATAGATTTGGTGTCATCTGTGGAAAATTTAAGAAGGTAGTGCAGAGTTGAAGAGATGTTGTGAACTATTATTGAGTCATGGTAGGATGACAGATGGTTCAGTAGGTGGAGAAGATTAGAGGATAAGCTGAGGAGTAGCGGGATTAATTAAAATGATATGTATTTTACTCATGGAAGTAGCGGGGAAGTAGTAATCAAGAAGAAAGCAAGAAATTGCAGGTTGAAGGATATTTAGTGGTGTTGTCTGAAGGCTAGTACAAGGTAGGTAGAAAGGGAGCATTTTCTATGAAGGAAGGAGTTTGGTTGACCTGGTATATTCTCTTATCTTTCTGAAATATAAGAAATAGAGGGGTTTGAAAGAATAGAGCATAAGGCTGTAATCAAGATAGGGAGTAGTGAGGGTTTATTTGGGGAAAGTAGAAGTTGCAATGTAGAATAATAGGTACTATTGGAGAAGGGCTTGAGTATGAATGAATATGGAGCAAAGCAGTATTGGAGGAAGAAAGATTGTTAGGAATGTGGACAATAGAAAAAGAGTGTTTCTATGAAGGTAGTAAAGTTGCATTGCGGGGGAGGGAATGAGGGTCACACGTGAGAGATCTATGTGGGAAGTATAATGGTAGAGTAAGAGGTGGTGGTGGGAATTGATGGTAGGGTAGGAGAGCAAAGCATGGGTAAGCATTGTAGCCTTCCCACCCACAGTTCAATTATTACAGAAAGCAATCAGTTCATAGCTAGCACAGAGCAGTTAACAAAGAGGCAAAACGTGGAACAGATTTTATTTCATTTACTGAATGCAGAAACCAAGAAGCTAGGGGGATTATGAACTGGTATACACAGCATAATGTATTGGTCAAGAGAAAAGACAGTGGCAAAGTTAGTAAGTGGTCCTTAGAGTGCAAGGACTATTCCTTGGGGGGTGTCACAGCTACTTTCCAGCACATGACAGGCATATATTTGACTAGATGAAATTAATACACAACAAGGCTTTTCATGCCAAATTTGGTTACATTGCAAAATGACAATATTCTCAGTGAGAACTTTCACAAAGTTTCTCTTAGAGTGCAAGTTGAAGTAAATCATGATACAAAGTGCAGGAAATAAGTGCTAAAGAATGAGTATCCCATGAAAAGCCTGATGAGATCAGGGGGTATTTGCAAACTTTTTTTTATTTTTCAGGAGCTCTGTATGAAGTAAGTAATGGATTAACCTTGTGTGTGTGTGTGTGTGTGTGTGTGTGTGTGTGTGTGTGTGTGTGTGTGTGTGTGTGTGTGTGTGTGTGTGTGTGTGTGTGTGTGTGTGTGTATATATATATATATATATATATATATATATATATATATATATATATATACATGTGTGTGTCTGGTCAGATACATGCTGAAGAGGGTATTATACTCAATGGTGGGTCTGATAAGGGCCATACAAAGTGGCATTATGACTTCCTTGAACTTGGATGCCATGCCCTTACTTATACGTTGGGCGACAGTAAATGATTTTCTTACTACCTTGGTGACATGTTAGCCAAAGGCTAAATTACTGACTACATATCTTCCCAGATCTCTGACTACCAAGTCAACTAACTATTAGGGGTGTATTTTCAATTGAGTAATTAGCCTGGGTGGCAGTTTTCCCAAAAGGCACTGTAATGCATTTCTTGGCTTTCATTTTAATCTGTGACTTTGGTACCAGTCCTTTGTCTGTGTTAGACTCTCTTGTAAGATACTTGTGTCATGAGAAATCTATGATAGCTCCCAATTTGCAGTCATCTGTGAACTTGGCCTGCCAAAGGCCCTTGACATTAGCTTTTACTTCCAAGAAGTAGTTGCCAAACAGGAGCAGTCCCAGCACGGATCTCTGAGGTGCCCCACTGGTGACCGATCTATTAGTGGAGGTGGTCTTCCCAATCCTGACTTCCTGAATCCTATCTGTGAGCCAGCTGGCAATCCAGCGAGTTATCTAGCTGTTTATATGCAGTTCAGTTATTTTGTCAACTATACCCAAGTTGGGTATTGTATAAAAACACCTTAGCCAGGTCCAGGTAGGTGGTATGCACCATCTCCCTTCAACTGTTGCCTTGGTGACCTTCTCAAAGAAGTCCATCAGGTTGGGTCTATATTATATTATCACATGCTTACAAAAGTGAATGATAATTAATCAACTCCATATAAGCGAAAGCTTACAACGTCTGAAACCTCAGAACAGAGATTTTTTTCCAAGGGAAAAAAAATCGCTGTTCCAAAATAAAAAAAAAAAAAAAACAACTTTAAAACATTACATAATGTAGGGGACTTCACCCCCCCCCCACACCCCCCGAAGTGGGCACCCCCCCTACTTAAATATACCAACTCCGAGATCGCACTACAGTGCCAAAAATGGCAAAGTAATGAAAGCAGCTAAGCGAATTCTTTCCCAGGAAAAGAATTTGCTGAAAAGCTGCTTCACTATTTTGCCTTTTCGTTCTTTTAGGTTCGATCAAGACGCATTTGACCAAATGAATCTGCAATAATGCAATAGGAACCCCATCAGGTTTAGTAGGCATGAACTTCCCTTGACAAAGCCAAACTGAGTTGGGTCTCTGAAGATTGCCTATGTCTTTGTTAATCATTTCCATGGTAATTCATTCCATGGCTTTGCATATTAGACTAATCAGGCTAATAAGTCTGTAGTTTCTGGGGTCAGTTGATAGTCCACCCTTGTGAAGTGGGATAACCATTGAAGTTCTCAATTCTCATGGGAGAAAGCCTATTTTGAGGCTATAGTTGAAAATGAACTCAAATACACTTGACAGGTCATGTTTCAAGTTAATGAGGAGACATCCTGGAATATTGTCAGGGCCTACTGTGGCTATGTTTTTGGCATTAGCAAGCACTACCGGGACCTACTCCCTGTTAATAGTTGGGGGTCATGCTACTAGGTGTTTCATGGGGAGGCAGGGGGAGTGGAGGTGAAGTTTGAGCTGAATTTGTCAGCCAGAAAATTTGCTATTTCACTGTTCGGTGAAAGTGGCACTACTGACCACCTGTTTAGCACACTAATTTGTGCTGACTTAGAGGTTTCAGATACAGGTGTAGAAGGCCTTGTGTTTGTCTTTTGCCCATGGGACCTAGTAATCAGCCTTGTTAGACTTAATTAGTCCTCTTATTTTCTTGTTTAATTTAGTTAGAGAGCCCCTATCATTATGGGTGTTGCTCTTTGTGATTTAGCCATGACTGAGTGGAAGATGCCACAGCACATTTGTTCAAAAAGCTATACTTACCTGTCATTGAAACCACACATACATACACAAAAGTTCACAACTGTGAGACTTAAACCTCCTACCTCTCTAGTTACTCAGTCTAGAGAATACAGTATTAGCAGCAAGCACCACTAGAGAAGTCAGTAAGGTAATGGAAAGGACGGCTTTTACATTTTCTTCTGTAGGTTGGTGTCACCTCAGTAGGGATACTGTTTCCCTCTCTAATGCCCTTTGTATTGGTGAATCTTTTCTAGCTTCATGGAAAGAGGAGGCAGTACATGTGATAGTCTTCCTGAAGTGGAGGAAAGAAAGGGGATGACCACTTAACTATCACAAGTTTCTTAAGGCGGATGTGAAGATATATGCATATGTTTTTTTTTCCACTAAAGTTCAAGATATTAATGACCCCAGTGTATCTCTTTTAGACAATGTAACGAGGACATACATTTTAAAACAAGACAGCATTTATTTCACCATTTTCCTAAAGCTGTTACTGTTTTTTATGATGCTGTGATCAAGGAGTTTTTTTTTTGCAGCAATCAAGCAAATGCTCAAAGTATTATATAAGTTATAAAATGACTTTACCTATATGAAATTTCTAATAGCAAGTGAAAACATAGTAGTGAACCCTGCTGATAAGAGAGATAATTCTGTGCTTATGAGGAATGATCAATATTTACAAATACATTATGCTTTGCTAAATGAAAATATTTGAAGGCAATCCCCTTCTGCAAGTACAGAATCATTGGAAGGGGAACTTAGATAACATGGTTGCATGGGAATCTCTTTCAAAAACATGCAGATATGTTGGTAATGGATAATTCTCATGTTTCCATATTTTATTATCTTCCCAAAATGCAAAATCATATTAGAGTACCTTCAGGCAGATCTGTAGTATTAGAAGTGGAAGACCCTTTGGAGAGAATTAGAAATGTTGTGGACAATATATTATAGTGTAAGGTCATCAGTATAAGGATCTACATGCATGATAGTGGCCATTTCTTGAGCCTTCTTTTCATAAAACACCTTTATTAAATTATAACTTAAGGCACAGGCAAACACATTAATAGAAAAGAAAACAAACTATATTAACGTTTGTTCCATTTGCATACATTATACACATATAGGTTCATAGGTTCATAGGTTCATACTAGGCTATCTGCCCTAGGGCATTTATAAGCCTAGCCAGAATGTGTTTGGCTTTCGCCACCCATTTTAAATTTATTTTGCTATGCCCTTTTTCGAGGTTAGTATACTGTGCCTCTGTCTAACAGTGACACAGAAGTGATACCTGGGGTAAACCTACGATCTCCCATCCACTCATCAAGATTCCTCTTGAAGAGAGTCAATGAGGGACTCTGCCTAACCTGGACTGGGATTTTATTCCAGAGTGAAGGGAGCCTCTGGGTTATGAATATGTCCCACCAGCATGTCCTATTTATTTCAGTGCTGAGGTTCAAGTCTCACGAGTGCGTAGCTCGATGGGATTTGGATTTTCTGAGATGCAGCATGTCCATTAATTCCGGGTTGGACATGGCTTTATACGTCAGGCACAGATCGCCTCTGAACAGGCGGTATGCCACTGAGTAGAGCTGGAGTTTCTTTAACCGGGCAGCATATGGCATCTGTTTGAGCCCTTTGATCCTCTTGGTGAGGTACTAAGGTACATCCCAAAAGGGGCATTGTACTCAATTATGGGCCTGATGAGTAAAGAGGCACGATGACCTCCCCTGATCTAGATGTGAATCTCTTCTTGATTAGGTGGGCTATATAAAATGTTTTTCTAACCACTTTGGCCACGTGGTTGTCAAATGAGAGATTGCTATCAACTTGGGTCCCCAGGTCCCTAATTACTTCTTCTGTACTTAATGGATTACCACCTATGTGGTAATTTGTGGGCACTTTGTTTTTGCCAAAGGGGATGACTATACACTTTTTGGCATTTAGCTTGAGGCCATGGCTCTGGCACCAGTTGTCTGTTTCTATGAGGCCCTTTTGGAGGATGCTTGCGTCGGCTGGAGAGTCGATTATGGGTCCCAGTTTGCAGTCATCTGCGAACTTGGTCAGCCACAGTCCTTCCGTGTTGGCCTGTACCTCTGAGAAATATATACCGAACAAGAGAGGTCCCAGGACTGAGCCTTGTGGGACACCACTTGTAACTGGTTTGGAGTCTGACATGGCTCCAGCAATTCTAACCATGTGGGTTCTGTCCTTGAGCCAGTTTGCAATCCATCTAGTGACATAGGGGTTTATATTTAAGCTGGTGAGCTTATCTATAATGCCCGAGTGGGGTATTGTATCGAAGGCTTTTGTGAGGTCCAGGTAGGCTGTGTGGACCACCTTCCCCTCGTCAATGGCCTTGGTGACTGTTTCAAAGAAATCAACCAGGTTTAAGAGGCAGGATCTGGCCTTAACAAAGCCGAACTGGGTAGGATCCAGTGTTTGTAGGTCCCCAATATCTTTATTTATGAGGTCCATGATGATCCTTTCCATAGCTTTGCAGACCAAGCTATTCAGGCTTATGGGGCGATAGTTTCCAGGATCCGTTGAGGCACCACCTTTATGGAGAGGGACCACTGTTGCTGTACGCCACTCTTTGGGCACATATCCTGTAGTAAGGCTGAGATTGAACAGTAGTTTTATGTTTGGGTTTAGCTCTTCTTGGAGTTCATGTAGGGCGCCGGGACACTATCTGGTCCCATTGATGCTGTGTTTTTGCTTTGGAGAGGCGGCTCTTACCTGAGCATCTGAGATGTCAGGGGCAGCACTCTGCTGGGATAGATATTTGCCCTTTGGTGGGGAGGGGAGTTTGCACTGAACCTGTCAGCTAGGATGTTGGCAATGTCTGTGGGTTCGGTGTATTTTTGTCATTTTGGACTAATTCTGAGCATATCTGGGAATTACCACCCAGGTTCCTAACATAACTAAAGAAAGCCTTGTGATTATCCTTAGTGTCCTGTGCAATTTTTCTCTCGAAGCTGGCCTTAGACAATTTTATGTGTGCCCGTAGTTTTTGCTAATACTGATCAGTGATGCCTTCCCTTTTTGGGATTTTGCTCTATCATTTAGTAGCTTCCTCCTTCTATTGTATAGTTTGTTTATGGCTGGGGTCCACCAGACAGGACGCCTGCCTTTGGAGGATTGGGTCTTGGTTTTATTTGGGATCGCATGATCCATGCATTCCTGAAGGTGTTCATAGAATGCGTTTATAAAGGATTCTGCGGTCTGGGCCGTATTTTCCACAGGCCCGGGGGCTTTGAAGGATCCCACCTCAGTTTTGAGGAGTGTGAAATTTGCTTTAGAGAAGTTTTTCACTGTGGTTTTCTGGGCAGGGGATGGGGTCGGGATGTGAATATCCAGTAAGATTAGTTTATGGTCTGATCTTACCAGTGAGGGATACACTTCTGGTCTGGAGCATAGAGTCCCCATGTTGGTGATGATCAGGTCCAGTATGTTTTCCCCTCTTGTGGGAGTGGTAACAAGTTGTTCCATAGCATTTGAGTTTATAAATTCTAGGAACCTTTGGGCTTGGGTGTTGGAGCTAGAGTAATGCTCCCAGTCTATGTTTGGGTAGTTGAAGTTGCCCAATATAATGATGTTTGGAGAGACCTTCATATTTTCCAGTGTTCTCAGGAAGGCCGAGTGGGGTTCCTGGGTTTGGGAGGGTGGTCTGTAGCAGGCTATAAACTGGAAGGCAGTTTTACCCACTGTTAGTTGCACATGGATAGTCTCTGATGCTTCATGCTTATTTCTTTATAGATGTTCTTCATCCCACATTGCTGCAGTCCTAACACTTGGGTAGTCCGCTGTCCCAGTCGGCCCGAATACCAAAGTATAAGGCTGACGTCGGTCAAGGCGCATTAGTCTGACGTCAGGACGTCAGGGTACAAATGCGCATGACCGACGTCATATCCTCAGTCTTTTTTGCCGCATGGTCCGATGCAGAAGCAGTATTGCGAGTGCAGGTTGGCGTTCTGAAATTTTCTGAAGTCGGAGTTTCAGACCGAATCAAAGTTGGCTAAGTACCCCGTTGGGGAATATTTTGGTTTTTTCTTGCCTCAGTATTTAACCGGATGTCAGAAAAAGTGAATAACTGTATTTCTTGTGGGAAACAGATACCTCATAGGGATTACCATACCTTGTGTATACCTTGCTTAGGGCCTGAGCACGACGTTGTTGGATGTCGCTCTTGTGCTAGATTTAACAAACGCACTATAAAGAGAAGATTAGACTGTGCCAGGTTAGTTTTGGGAAGCGTTGTAATTATAAAATGCCGCCGGATACTCCGATGCCCGCTTCGCCTAAGAAGCGCAAGGACAAAGCAGCAAAGTTTAGGTTGGAAGAACCGTCTGTCCCGGACGCCGGTTCTTTAGAAGGCTCAGTGGAGCCGGAGGTTCTGCCAGAAGTTTCTTTGGAGTCTCAGGGGGAGACTTTACTGTTACAAGATGTGTCCTCTCAGGAGGTAGGCCAGGCTGAAGGGGCTTCTCAGGTAGCTGTTCTCCTCCCTTCCTAAGGTGGTTAGGCCCTCCCTTCTGTTTCCAAGGCTTCTTCGAGAGGCAGGCCAGGTTTAACTTCAGTGGGTGTCTCTCCTAGTTCTTCAGGGTCTCTGCCTAAGAAACATATGCTTAAAATGGCAGAAGATTTGATTACTATGATTAGAGGTTCTATGCCCCCACCTGATAAGAGGCCTAGGGTGGAACCTGAGCTTGAGAGTTTTGAGCAGTGTTCGGTGGCTTCTGAGTCTTCGGCTGAAGACTTACAGGAGTATCCTCCTTATTCTGATTCTGATGTAGATGATTCTACTCCTTCGGCTTCTCCTCCTGAGGATTTTTCTTTTTCAGAAACTCTTCATTCCATGAGGGAGCATTTTAAATGGGAAGGTCAAGATTTCTCTGATTCCAGGAAGAGGCTTAGGGAATTTTTGTTTCTACCCCAGCATAGGCCTTTAGCTATACCTCCTGTTCTGGATGTGGTGGAAGATGATATTGGAGAGGCTTCCCTGAACCCTGATTCTTTGCCTCCTGCCCCAGTTAAACCAGATAGGTATTATAGGGTGCCTGAAGCTCATAAGTATCTATTTAAGAGTCCTAGGGCAGACCCAGAAACTGTTTCTCAGGGGCCTAAAGGTGTTAAGGCTTCTGTTGTTAAAAATCCTGTTCCTCCTGATAAAGAGGCAAGGGCTTTGGATAGATGGGGAAAGAAGGTTTATACTTCTTCCACTTTAGCCATGAGGGCTTTGAATTGTCAGTTCCACATGTTAAAATACCAAAATTATCTCCTTTCTCAATTGAAGTCTAAGGTGGATGCTCTGGCGGAAGGTATTGAGTGTAAAGAGTTGCAGGATTTAGTACATGTTTCTGAACAGGTGGGTAAGCATTCCTTGCAATGTGGTTTTGATGCTGTACAGGCCTCTTCGAGGGTGGCTGCCACTGGTTCTGTTCTTCGCAGGCACGCCTGGCTGAGGGATCAGAATTTAGCTGAGCATGTTAAGACAAGGATTTTGGATGCTCCGTTACAGTCTGATGTGTTGTTTGGTTCGCCTGTGGAAGCAGTTTTAAAGAAAATGGAGGACAAGGCTAAGTCTATGCAGACTGTTAAAGATTTTTTGCAGGTTCAGCCTCCGAAGTTTAGTAGAAATTGGCCTACTAAGGGGTGGACATACCCTTCTTATGATTCCCAGTCTAGGGGTAGGTCTAGACGTGGTAGGGGCAGAGCTCAAGGTTCTTTAGGCCTAGAACAGGGAGTTCACCTGCTCAGTCTTCTGGTGAGGGCAGGGGTCAGTCCTTTCGTAAGCAGACCCAATGACCTGCCTTTTCAGCTGCCAGAGCCTACTCGTCTGGCAGCACCTTTGGGGGGAAGGCTGGCGCTTTTCAAAGAAAATTGGAGTTTAATTACCCAAGACAGATGGGTATTGGATATCATTCACCACGGTTACAGGTTTTATTTCCATACCTTGCCTCCTTTCAAAGGCATGCCAGACATTCCTCCTCTACAAAGAAAAGAGGCCCACAAGCAAATTTCTCTGTTACTCCAAATAGGGGCCATTCAGCCAGTTCCTGTGCCAGAAAGGGGCCTAGGATTTTATTCTCGCCTGTTCCTAGTACCAAAAAAGGGGAACACGTGGAGACCAATTTTGGATTTATCTATCCTCAACACTTATCTGGACATTCCCAAGTTCAAAATGTTGACGTTACAACAGCTTTTACCTCTGCTGAGCAAAGATCACTGGATGGTAACTTTAGATCTCAAGGAGGCTTACCTTCATGTGCCTATCAGGCTAAGTTGCAGGAAGTATCTGCGTTTTCGAGCTGGGAATTCCCATTATCAGTTCTCTGCATTGCCCTTTGGCTTATCTACTGCCCAGAGTATTCACAAAAGTTCTGGCTCCAGTGATAGCTTACTTCAGGCTAAAAGGAATACAAATCTATCCTTACTTGGACGACTGCCTGATTCTGGCTCAAGAAAAGGAAGACCTTTTTCAGCATTTGGAATATGTGATAGCAGTGCTAAGATGCCTGGGGTATTCTGTGAACGAAATAAAGTCCAGTCTAGTACCCTCTCAAGACATGTGCTTTCTGGGTGTGAGACTGAATACAGCAACCCAGATGGCCTTTTTAACCCCGGACAAACAAAAGAATCTTTCCCTTTACTTCCATCAACTATCTCTTCAGTCCGGGCTGACTGCAAGGACAGTCCTTCAAGCCTTAGGGTTCATGGCATCTTGTATTCTGGTGCTTCCCAATGCCAAACTGCATATGAGGAAGCTGCAATGGTATCTCAAAAATGTATGGACACAGCACTGCCAGGATTTGGACACTGTCATTCAAATAATACCTTGCATTCAAAAGGAATTTTTGTGGTGGGCTCAGGAATGTCACCTAAACAAGGGACTCTCTGTGACCCGGCCAGAGGCGAGTCAGATTCTAACGACAGATGCCTCAGACATAGCTTGGGGAGCTCATCTGAATGGAAAGTGGATACAAGACAAGTGGCCTGCCAGACTACAGCATCTACATATCAACATGAAGGAGATGTTAGCAGTCCAGTTTGCATTAATGGCTTTCAAGGAGTTACTTCTTCCAGGGCAGGTGTTGATTCTAACAGACAACACAACTGTCATGTGGTACATCAACAAACAAGGGGAACACATTCTTATCCTCTATGCAGGCAAGCAATGATTTTGTGGGAGACTGCGCTCAGCTTGCAACTAAATCTTCAGGCAAGGTTTCTGCCGGAGCACAGAACTCCTTAGCAGATGTGTTAAGCAGGCAAATCATGGATCCCCACGAGTGGAAACTGGATCTTCATGTATTTCGAAATTGACAGTGTCATGGGGAACTCCAGACATAGATCTGTTCGCTTCTCCACTAAACCACCAGCTGCCAAAGTTTTGCACGAAAAGGTTTCATCACACAGCTTGGAAAGTGGATGCTCTTTCTTTCAGTTGGAAAAATCTTCATGTGTATGCCTTTCCACCTCTGCCTCTCCTCCCAAAGGTACTCCTAAAGGTCAGACAAGACAAGCCAAGGATGATTTTAATAGCTCCAGATTGGCCTCGGCAACACTGGTACCCATTACTGAGGAGTCTGGTAAGGAAGCCTCCATGGCCTTTACCTTTGATTCCACACCTATTGTCTCAGAGGGACGGTCATCTACTCAATGTCAAGCTTCACTCTCTTCATCTAACAGCCTGGCATATTCTGTTTTGAACCACAGCAGGTCTCAACTTCCTCAACAAGTTTTGAATGTGATTATGGAAGCCAGAAGACCTAGTACAAGGAAAGTGTATGCAGAAAAATGGAAGAGATTTTTATTTTGGAGTGCAGCAAAGGATTTGGAGGTTTCTGAGCCTAATTTGAGTGTGGCTCTTCAATATCTTACTGAGTTATTGGACAAAGGTTTGTCTTTCTCTTCCATTAAGATTCATGCTGCAGCAATTTCAGCTCACTATGATTGTGACCCACCATTGTTTTCTCATCCTTTGTTCAAGCAATTTCTTAGAGGGGCAAAGAATATAAGACCCCCACGTAGAGCTCCTACTCCTGCTTGGGATCTCAATTTTGTGTTGGAGAAACTTACTCTACAACCTTTTGAGCCTGCGGCTACTGCTGAATTGAAATACTTGTCATGGAAGACTGCTTTTTTGTTGGCCATTACTTCTGCAAGAAGGGTTTCTGAATTGCAGGCCCTTATGGCGGTTGAGCCTTTTTTGATTTTCCATAAGGATAGGGCATCATTACGTACTAATCCTTCCTTTATGCCTAAGGTGGTTTCTAGTGTGGCTTTAAACCAAACTATTCATTTGCCTACTTTTTATGCAGATCCCCAAAATAAGGGGGAAAAGATTTTGCACACTTTAGATGTACACAGGCAGTTGTGCTATTATTTAAGCAGGACTAAGGATTTTAGGCAGTCTCAGCAGTTGTTTGTTTCTTTTGCTTTGAGTTCTCAGGGCAAGCCTGTGTCAAAACAAACTATTTCTAAGTGGATTGGGTTTTGCATTGCATTTTGTTATTCCCATCATGGCAAGGAGATTCCAGCTGGGATTAGGCCTCATTCCACTAGGGCTACTGCCACTTCAACAGCATTTCTAAGGGGGGTGGCAACTAAGGATATTTTGGAGGCAGCTACTTGGAGTTCAGTGCATACTTTCTCTAAGCATTACCACCTTCCCCTCTACTCTAAATCTAGGGCTGGTTTTGCCACGGCTATTTTGCAGGGCATGTTGACAGCTCCTGCTGCTTTATGATTTGCCAGCCTCCCTTACCTCTGCTTTGGGATTCTACCCAAGTGTTAGGACTGCAGCAATGTGGGATGAAGAACATAGTACAGTTTTGTACCTACCATAAATGTAGATGTTCAAGATCCACATTGCTGCAGCTCACTTACCTCCCTCCTTCCCCTCTGTGTTTAGGGGTGGTTGTGTGGGTGGGATTGTACTTTGTAAATTTGTATATATTGTACATATATTTGGTACAGGAGTGTTTGGTGTTTTTTGGTTTTGGCCTTATCTTGTTAGGGTCTTCTGACATCTGGGGCAAGAAAAGACTGAGGATATGACGTCGGTCATGCGCATTTGTACCCTGACGTCCTGACGTCAGACTAATGCGCCTTGACCGACGTCAGCCTTATACTTTGGTATTCGGGCCGACTGGGACAGCGGACTACCCAAGTGTTAGGACTGCAGCAATGTGGATCTTCGAACATCTACATTTATGGTAGGTACAAAACTGTACTTTATTACTAGTCCAACATTTCATAAATTGTTTAATTCCTGCTTTCCCTTAAATCGCACCACTTCTCCTCTTTGAACATTATTCTGAGTGCATTGTTCCCACAATTTCCATTTATCTCTATGTAATTTGCTCCTTCCCTTATAATATTGAATACATCAAATACATTTCATTTTGATTTGGATTTCCATTTTTTAGTAATTGCTTTTTTGGCAGCCAACAGAATTGAACTTAACAAGGCCTTACTTCTTCTTCTTCTTTCGGCTTTTTCCCGATTAAGGTCACCACAGCGGATCACCTGTCTGCTCATGATTGGCAATAGAGTTTTACAGTGTCAAGTTGCCAGCCCAGTGCTTAACCTTCCACGGAAGGCACACACATGCACACACTCAAAGCTAGAGCCAATTTAGAGTGTCCAATCCACGTACAGCATGTCTTTGGGATGTGGGAGAAAACTGTAGCACCTGGAGGAAACCCATGTGACCACAGGGTGGACATGCAGACTCTGCACAGAAGGCACCCCAGCCAAGGATCGAACCTGAGAACCTCTTGTTGTGAGGCAACAACGCTAACTGCTGCACCATGTCCTAGCTCAAAGGAATTATTTCCTTAGTTAGACCCATTTGCTCACCAAGTATTTCTGACAGATTACTCTGTAGGGAATATTTAAAATCTGCGAAACTCATTAAACTGTTATAACATGTGTTCCCAGTTACCTCTTTCTTCCCCATCACACCTCCAACATTTGCTATCTACCTGAGAAAAAAAATATTTGAAATCTGCTTCAGGTGTAAAACAATGCCTATGTAAACACTTCCAAGCAAAAATCCTAAACATGCTGGACTTTGTTGCATACTTGGGAGCCATACACATGTCCTCCCATTGTTCCCTTGTAAATTGTTTACCAGTCTGTCATCCTAATCGTTTCTAACCTCTTCTGGTTGATTCTTATAGTTAGTGTGCAATATTTTATGTGCCCTACTAATTATTCCCTTTTTAATAGCAGCTTCTGTTATAGAGTCAATTACAAGCTCAAACAGTGCAGGTCTTTCACCTAGGATCCTCCTGTCTCTTTCTCTTTGCCTATACTCTGGTATCAATCCCTGAAGGAAAGGCAGTCACTAACCTGCAGTCTAAAAGACCTCTTGACCTAATCCCATTTTTATTACCTTTCTTTATCTAGTTATTTGCTCCCAATACCTTGGTTCCTCTTGCTTATCTTCTTTATCCCTACTTGTAGTCATCACTATTGGCAAAATCCCCTCTTTCATGTTAGCTTCTGTTTTAGAATACTTTTTGCTATTTTATCAATATAATATTCTCTGTGGTTGTTGTTATTTTCCTTAAGGATCTGCATCCAAAAAACCCCACTATCTCCTTATTTCTTGAACTCCCTCCTGCTTCACATCATGAATGTAGATGGCACAGTGGTGCAGTGGTAGCATTGTTGCCTCACAGGAAGAGGTTCTCTGGTTTGATTCTCAGCTGGGGTGCCTTCTGTGTGGAGTCTGAATGTCCTTCCTGTGTTCATGTGGGTTTCCTCTGGGTGCTCCGGTTTCATCCCACATTACAAAGACATGCATCTGAAGAATTTCTCCCCAGGCCTTCACTGAAAATTGGCTTTGTTCCAAGTCGGACTTTCCTGGTAAACAAATGTTAAATAAATAAAAATAAATAAATAATCCCTTTCGACTTTGAATTATAACCATCTGCTTTAGTTATGCACATGAACCTTAACTATGTATCTCTAAATTATCATTTAAAATCAGGTAATCCTGAACCACCTTGTTCTATTGGAAGGATCATCTTAAACCACTAAACTACTGCCCTCTTCCCCTCCCATATAAATTCCTTCAACTGGTTATTAATTATTGTCCACAGTTTGTCTTCTGGTTGATAAAAATATGCCTGACCTGTATTTAAAACTAAATGGATTAACCACATTTTCAATGACTGTATCTTAGTGTCCGTATCCATAAACAAGAGCATACTATTTCTCAGTTTTTGTATTATCTTGTATTTAGTATCTTCCAATGTATCGTTAGCTGCCATGAAAGAAGCCTTTTTTTAATCCATAATCCTAAATATTTCATCTTATTGTGTCCCTAGAAATATGGGTTTTGCTGAATGAATTTGTGTGTGGGTACATAATTTACGGCTATAGCGCTCATTTTATCTTCATTAATTTTATATTCTGAAAATACCTGAAACTGTGTTAAAATGCTGCATAACACTAAGATGTCCTTTTCTGGATTTAAGGGCTACAAAATAATATCATCTGCAAATAAAAACAACTTTTCCTGATTACCATGCCAATTATATCCTCAAATTTCCAAGTCCCTTATTTTCTTTATTAACATTGAGATTAATTTAACAAAGGGGAAAGAGGACTCCCATGCCTGTTTCCTCTGTTCAAACACAACATGTCACTGAGGAAGCCTCCCCCTTTTAGGACTATGTTCACGCAGCGAATAAGAATTATAGTGAACGCCTTATAACTGAATGCTTAAGATCAAAAAGTAATTAATCGAATGGCCTTAGTTGGCCAACAGCCAGGAAATACTGCTATGCATAAGGTAAGCAAAGGAAACCTTTTTTTTTTTTAATTTGTCCTATTCCCCACTGTAGTGCGATTTTGGAGTTAGTATATATAGTTAGAGGGGGTGGGTGGGGTCAAGCCCCCCCCCACCTCAGTTAATTATGTTTGTGATGTTGCCTAACTATAGCCATTCGATGAATTATTTGCAATGTTAAGCATGTTTGGTAGTTTAAACTTTCACTATTTAACATTTGATTATAAGGCATTTGCTGTAATGCCTATTTGATGTGTCAGCATAGACCACTCTCCACTTTCATTCTTGCCACCACTCCTTCATATATCCTCCCAATTAACCTTATTCTTCTATCAGGGAATCCAAATGCTTCCATTGCTCTACTCATAAAATCCTAGCTTACTCTGTCATATCTTTACTCTGCATCAATACATCAACAACAGTGATATTTTCTTACATTATGCATCCCTCTGGATCTTCATTGTTCTGTTAATGTTGTCAAATGTTTAACTCCCCTCCACAAAATCACATTGATCCATATCTTTCAGTTTTGGCAACAAATTTTAGCTAGTATAAACATAAAATCTGTATAATCATGTTTTAAAATTGAAATGGGTCTATATAAAGCAGGGTCTGACTGGTCTTTAAAAAGAAAAACACAAAAGGAAAAAAAAGCACAACTGTGATAAAGTGAAGCTCGCAAACAAACAGAAAATCAGTAGAAAAAAACAGCTTCACAGTACTGAATTAAAAAACTGAATTTAATATAAATACCAAAGCTTTCGGACAAAGTCCTTCATCAGTGTTAAAAGAAATTCAGAGTTACATACAATTTATACTATTCAAAAAATCATCACATGACACAACCCATCCTATCAAAACATTCACTAATTAAATATTCACTAGTTAAATACTGATGTAAAGAATTCCTTATATAAGAATTTATAAAAAATATATTCAATACATATAATTTAACACACATATAAATACATATATAAAAAACATATATATTAAAACTGTGTATATAAAAAAACAATCCTATAGTAACCTTAGTTAGGACCTTATACATTGTTGTTTATGCTTCAAGACTGGTTTAAGTGAAACCTGTTTATTTATTCCTGGTGGAGAGTCTGCTTGAAGGCAGATAATCCAGTCACATTCTCTGGTTTCAAGTTTGTTATTCACATCACCCTTCCTGAAACTAGGTTCTAAGACCTCTATAACCCTAAAAAGAAAACTATGTGTAGGACCACTATCGTTTACATGCTTTGCCAAAGCATTTGTCAGTACACCTCTCCGAATATCTGATTTATGTTCTATGATTCTGTTCTTAAGCTTCCTAGTTGACTTTCCCACATAAAATGATGGATAAGATTTACAAGTAGCTAAGTAAACTACCAAAGATGTATTACACGTAGCTACACACTTAAAATAAAATGTCTTCACTGTTGTAGGATGAACAAAGGTATTAGATGAACAAATATCAGAACAACATGAACAATTAAAGCATGAGAAAATACCCTTCCTACTGGAACTAGGTGTCACTTTCTTATTCAGGGCAAAATCCTTATAGCATAAACGTTGTTTAAGATTGCTATAATTCTTGTATGTAAAGAGAGGCTTTTCCAGAACCAGATGATTTAAACCAGGTAAGGCTCTTAGGATACCGCAATTTTTCTTAACAATCTCTTCAATTGACCTACTACTTCTGCTATAAGTCATAGTGTACCTTAGAAGCTCAGCATCATTATTATCCAATCTTCTAGTTGGTAAATGTCCATTAGCTGAAAAATATGGATTCATTTCACTCCATCTCTGTGCCATTATTTCATCTCGAAGATTTTCCAAATGGTCTGAGTCATACCCTCTCTCAACAAACTCATGGGTCATATCCATCATTTGTTTAGCACACATGTTATCATCTGTATTCAGTCTATTTACTCACATGTATTGGCTTTTCACAACCCCTTTGAAGATGTGCCCGGCATTTATTAGTATGCACCTCCTTTTTATAAATACTTGTATTCGTATGTTGACCCTCCAATTTAATTTTGACATCCAAATAATTTATATCTAGTTTAGAATAATTAATTTAAAAACTCAAAAAGCTGGTCGTTTGATTTAGGTAATGTACAAAATCCTGAAGTCCATTTTCAGTACAACGTCATCCAATAAACACATCATCAACAAAACGTTTGTAAAATAGAATATTAAATCTATATGCATTCTCATGTTCATAAAAAAAAATGTTTCTTCCCAACTCCCAAGAGTGAGATTAGCATATGTGTTAGCCACTGGACTACCCATCGCTACACCCAATTGTTGGTGATAAACCTGTTTATTAAACAAGAAAATATTATTTTCTAAGGTAGTTTCCAGCAGTTCACAGAATGTTTCAATCTGTCTAGCATTATATTTGCCATGTCTACACAAAGTCTGTCTTATGCTGTTCACACCATATTCATTTGGAATATAAGTGAACAGGGACTTAATGTCCAAAATTACAAGAAAAAAATCCATTTCAGTGTTATTCTCATACCAGTCATATAGTAGAGTGCGAAAGTGACCAGTGTCCCTAAAGTAACTATGTACATAACATAGATATTCCTTTAATATACTTTGTAAATAGGCAGAGATGTGCTCCATAATCCATCCTCTGCCAGAAACAATTGGTCTCATAGGAGGCCTATGTAAAGATTTATGTATTTTGGGTAGGTCATACAAGACCGGAATAGTAGGTCTAGGCACAGTTAAAAAGTTAAAGATATCTATTGTTATAGGTTCATAGGTTCATAGATTAGTACTAAGCTAACTGCCCTTGCGAGCTATTTTAAGCCTAGCCAATTATCCCTTGTGAGATTCAAACCCTGCACCTTGGGTTTGTAAGGCAAACACCTTAATCATTAGGCCACCCTCCCAACCCCTTAGGCCACCCTCCCATTAACCTGTAACTCATAAACACTAATATTCACCTTGCTAATGATTTTGTTAACATCAGGATCCTGAATTATTTTAAATGTCTGAGTATCTGATAATAGTTCATACATTGCAGCAACATAGTCAGTACAATTCATAATTACTATACAGCCACCTTTATCTGCTTCCTTAATTATAATGTCCTTATTAGTCTCTAAATCATGTAATGCTTGAATTTCCTGTGCAGATAAGTTATACATCTTTAAAAAGTCATTACTATCATATAGTTCATGTATCTGCTTTTCACAGACATCATGGAACAATGTAAATATTGGATCATTAATTGGTATGAAGGTACTTGATCTCTTACATTCTGTTGAAGTAATAGTAGAATTGTCCTTAAAAATCAGTTTCAAACTCAAATTGCGAACGAACATTTTTAGTTCAGTAAGAGCATCAGTAATACTACTAATATTAGCAGGAATAAACTTAATGCCATGCTAAAGTAATGAGACAGTAGCTTGTGAGAGTACCACATCTGATAGGTTCACATTCGAGCCATTCCCTAAATGTATCACTTTTACAGGAGCTATACTACTGCCTAAATCAATAGCATTATCCGAAAAAAACTAAAAATCAACGTTATTAGTAGCAGAGAGGCTTACTGATGCTTGGATAATTTGTTTTGGCTTATCGGGCCATTCCGTTGCCTCCCTCGAGAGCGGGAGCACCCTCTGGTGTCCCCTTACTTCTATAAATTCACCTTCTCAGGAAGGTGTAAAACGAAACATTGAGGGTTGTCTATAAAATATTTATTCATCGTTGCTGCAGCTAGATTCTTATAAAAGTTACTCGGCGTTCCTTGTTCTGGATCATTTTCATTAGGAGCAAATGCATTTCTTGCTTCCATTCGTGCTGGTGCATCAGACGCTGTAGCTGTGGAGGCGACTCTTATATTACTTCCTCCCAATTCTGATTGGCCGATCAAAGTCTGCTCAACCACTACAGCTGAAGCTGATGACACCTCATTGGTTAAGGGTTTAAAGGTGTCTAAATCATTCATTGAAGCCTGTTTGGTAGTGAATTTTGACTTAGTTGTAGTACTTTGTTCTTGCCCCAATTGTCTAGGCCAAGAGAAGCTATTACCACAAGTAACGTCATTAATGTCACATTATATTTTACGTTTCTTTGTTGTTTCCAGTTGTTTATCATAGTTACACAAGTGACCCAACATAGCACTATAGATCACCATAAATTCATCAAACAGAGCTGAGAAAGAGATCTGCTTCTCCAAGTCACTAATTTCATTATGTAAATCTTCTTCCTTTTTTCTCAAAGAATTCATTCATTAGCAGCATATAATCTATGCCCAATTTTATGCTTAACTCCTGCCATCTCTTTAGGTAAGTATTATTGTAGGATGGCACATTCCAAACCTGAAGCCCTTGTGGAACAATACCCAAATTAATATAAACGATAAAGTTATACCTCTGCCACTGAAACCTCTTAAAAATCTTGACCTTCCATTCCAAAGCTTGAATGCTGGTAGCATATCTTTTCCGTTCATCCTCATTAGAAGAGGGAATGTTTACAGGATCAGTATTACTGCATCTGTGTTGCAAAAGTGTATTTTCGCTTAATAGTAAGTTCTGTAAGGTACAACCAGTACCTGTAGTTCCTTGAAGAAAAAGTTGTTGTGGTTGTGTCATAGTGTACTTCAATAAATCGAAAGGTCCAGTGCTCACAGTGTATTTAAACAACTAAACACAAAAGGAAAAAAAGCACAACTGTGATAAAGTGAAGCTCGCAGGCAAACAGAAAATCAATAGAAAAAAACAGCTTCACAGCACTGAATTAAAAAACTGAATTTAATATAAATACCAAAACATTTGGACAAAGTCCTTCATCAGTGTTAAAAGAAATTCAGAGTTACATACAATTTATACTATTCAAAAAATCATCACATGACACAACCCATCCTATCAAAACATTCAGTAATTATATATTCACTAGTTAAATATTGATGTAAAGAATTCCTTATATAAGATTTTCTAAAAAAATATATTCAATACATATAATTTAACATCATATAAATACATATATAAAAAACATATATATTAAAATTGTGCATATAAAAAACAATCCTACAGTAACCATAGTTAGGACCTTATACATTGTTGTTTATGCTTCAAGATCAGTTTAAGTGAAACCTGCTTATTTATTCCTGGTGGAGAGTCTGCTTGAAGTCATGTGATGATTTTTTGAATAGTATAAATTGTGTGTAACTCTGAATTTCTTTTAACACTGATGAAGGACTTTGTCCGAAAGCTCTGACTGGTCTTTGCCATCTTTAGGCAATACAGCTACTAGAAGCTTTTCCCCCTCCTTTTAAAATACTTTAAAGAAAATCTTCTAGGTCATCACTTTCTTTCCTTTTAATTTCCAAACTTCTACAGGAATACTATCCATTTTGGGAGACTTTCCAGCAGATTGAGTATGCATCACTGTTTTTATCTCATCTCCTCCTGTCTTAACTGTTTGTTGTTGAGCCTCATCTACCACTAATCTTGGCATAATTAATTATTCCATATATATTTCCATTTGTGCTATTTCTTGATTTCCAATTTTAATTCTTTATACAAATTTTCATAAAATTTCTAAAATATCTCTAATACCTGTACAGGATCTCTGTGTGGTTATTTTCTTTATTGTAGGCTTCCTGAGTTTGGTTACAACCCTTTTCTACTTTCTGTTGCTTAAGCTGTTGTGCTAAAAGTTTCTGGGCTCTGGAGTTTTTATCAAAAAATAGTTGCTTAACAGTTATCTTTTTAAACTTATTAATCTGATGTTATCATTTTCATTCATTCCTCAACGTATGAGTATCAGATCCAAACTCAGATCAGACTTGGCGGCTTTTCTTCCAGACTCTTGGATCTGCTCCTCCCTTTACACTTAATGCTCCTTGCCAGTGTATTCCCTCAGATCTTGTTTGCTGCTCATTTGGTAAGGACCTGGATTGAGCTGTCTTGAGCTGTGGGTTTAGTATTTTCTAGTATCTGTGAGTTAAAGAATAGATTTGATTTTTGTAACTGATTCTATATTCTTCTTTTTCTATATTCCTCACTTTACTCTTTTTAGAGCCATTATTTCCACTCTTATTTTTACCATTTTGGCTATTTCTCTACAACCATTGTTGATATTCCTTTGTGTTTTTGTGGTATTGTAATTACCATTGGTGGTACTTTTTCCCTTTTTCCTTTCTTTCCTTGACAAAAAAGACATCTTTATTTGCCTTTCCTTGGCTTTCTTTTACTATGACTGAAAAGCCAACCAGTTTTAAGAAATGCATTTCCTGTGGGCATAAGATACCCAGTTCTGATGCCCAAAATGAATGCATATATTGTTTAGGCCCTAGTTTCATGGATTCACCCTGTCAAGTATGTGTGAGTTTTAATGCCAGGGCTATCAGTGATAAACAAAATAAACTAGTTCTGAAGGCCGTTCTTCCTGGTTCATCTCCTTCTTCATCTGCTTCAGCATTAGGGGCTCAAATCCCATGGAGCATCAGAAAGGTTGTCCTGCTCAGCCCCCGAAATTTGCTCTGATATCAGAGCTGCCGGGCAAGCTTCTGAAATGTTCAGATTCAGCTTCCTCAGATCTGACTCCTTCTGCTGTAAAATCACCTCAATCCAAGAGCCCTCGGTTCTCTCCGGAGCTGATCCCTCTATAGCTCCAATCATTATTTTTGCAGGAAACTCCTAGGAAGTTGTCTCATCCACCTTCCACTTCTTCATCTATCAGGTCCTCCCAAAGTTTGTCCGAAGCTGATGCAGATAGGATGATGAGGAAGTTTCTCAGATGGCGGTTCTACCGTCTCTGTCTTCCATTGGATCTGTGAGCCTTCAACCAATTTCTCATACCATTGTTTCTCCTTCTCCGATCCAGCCAGGGATTTTGGAGCTGTCAGATCCAAACATCCCAAGGTCTGAAGATAGCTTTTTCTTCAACTCTCACCATATCTCTGACTCATTTGGTGCCAACCCCCTTCAGCAGGACAAGTCTCAGAGCCAAACCTTAGGTGCCGGATCTGGGGGGATATCTTAGACTCCAAGAGTTTCAGAGCCATTTCTTCCCCTCGGAGCCTTGGCACTGGACAGCTCGGATTTGACTTCTCCCTTGGAGCAGAGATCTGGCCAGGGTCAGGGCTTGACAACATCATGAGTTTTGGCTCTGTTAAGGTTGGTTTTGGCTTCTTCTGGTCCCTCTGCCTTTGAGGTGGTTGAGAGGGTATTTTCTCATCCGAGAACACTTTCAACTCTTACTTCTTCAGATCATAACCCCTTTGGATCCAGCTTCTGGGCCTCATCTGCCTATTCCACAGGGATAGCCAGTCTGTATGAGCTTTCAGGCGGTTCCAGCTCAGGAACTTTCCGTCCCTTCAGATGCCTCTCCAGATCATCCCACTGAAGAGGTCCCAAGAGGCTGTATAAGTGGAGACACTTACAGATTCTCCCCAGGAATGTCTAAACAAAGACACCAATTTTGATGAAGGGGAAGGGTCCCCCAGATCCAGTGGCGGCTGGTGACTTCAAATCAAAGGGGGACTGCAGGAGACAGCTGAATGGGTGGGGTCAATGGGAAGGGGTGCAGCCAACTAGAAAGGGGAGGAGCTATGCTGAAAACCACAAAAACTAAATATACTGCCCTGGGTGCCAAACCGTCATTATGAGAGTCCAATCAAGACAAAATGAAGTGTAGAAGAATAAAAATATTTCAATGCATTGGCTGCATGACAGCTTAATATCTAGATGGAAACAAAAAGGTTGTGAGGCATGAAAAAATAAATTACTTTTTAAATACATTAATGGAATGCCAGTCAAAATCAAGTATAAGAAAACAAGCAGCACTCAACTCAAACCACTTCTTGCACTGCAGTTCTAATTATAATTTATATTCAGCTTTATTAAAGTACCAAGTAACATGCTGAAAGTAGAAATCTCTGATGCCCCACTTGTAAAAATGTTCCTTATCCAAAAAAAAGACCTGCTGCCTGACATCTGCTTGTTTCATGGGGAAAACATGATCAAAGTAAAAAATGAAAAGCAAACAAGAAATAAGCTCAAGATACATTGCTTAAAAGGATTACTGTACAGGTTATGGACCACACGATTGGCATTCTGTTTACGGGTAAAGCCTGCAGAGATGACTGGAAGTCTCCAAGTGTAATGAGACTCTTAAAAATAATGTAATCCTGTCCTTTATTACAAATACTGTCATACGCATTTCAATACCCAAGGCTTATACATTATCTAGTTAAGTATTCTCTACATGGCAACAGAAAGGCTTTCAATGTTGGCAATTCTTTAACAGTATGCTTATTAAAGCTTACTTGCATCTTGCAATCTCAGCCAAGCTTACCTGATGGTCATTAAAGTATTGCTACTTAAACACAGAACAACAGGCACTTTGAGTAATAAGCATAAATCAACAGTACAAAAAATATGACAGAAACCAGACCATTCTGTAAAAATCAAGGACAGATGAAAGGCCACTCTAGTACTTGTGTCTACCTTGGATGGGGGGGGGTATACTCTGCACATTTACACTGCATAACTACTCCTTGCCTTGCTTCGACACATCCAGAGTCACTACATGAGGGAGTGAGGTGCAACAAGTATGTCACAGTTTGAAATGTCTCTGGCTGACTTGTGATGGCCCTGACACATTTGTCATACCTCTCAACCTCAGAGCAAGAAATCTAGACAAATCGATACAAAGAAATGGGACTAAGGCCCAAAAATAAGGACAATTTTTTAAATATTGCTCTTATAAACCTAGAAAGATAATAGAGGTCTTGCATTAC
Organism: Protopterus annectens; assembly: GCF_019279795.1. Lineage (NCBI taxonomy): Eukaryota > Metazoa > Chordata > Ceratodontiformes > Protopteridae > Protopterus > Protopterus annectens. The sequence continues at coordinate 57,024,574 of NC_056740.1, read as the reverse complement.
TATGAATTTTCTGAATGGTATGAAATCTGAAACTCAAATGTCTGTCATTATTTTCTAACTTCAGTGTTTAATGATTTGTCACTAATTTGCCAAAAAACACAATTTTATGAAAAATGGACCAAAAATGTGGATGTAAAAATATAAAATAGGCTATAGCAACACAATACAGCTGGGAACCTGTCAAAGAAGGGACACTTTAATATTAGTACTGCTAACTTGAGCAGCTGACAAAACAAAATAATCTACATGCATTTCTGAAATAAAAGTAATCTAACTGATTATTACAGTTATTTCTTAATTATAAACCTTCCATGTTTTCTTCCAGAATTGCTATTTTGCTATTTTGCGGAGGGATCATTAGGGGAAGAGCAACATTTTGAGCCAAAATCAGGGACAGTTGTGAGGTTTAGCTATGCCTAATTATATAAAGCAATTTATTTGCATGTACCTCTCAACCTGTTAATGCAATAAATCTGGACAAGGCCAAATATATTGGGGGAACATATAAACAGCACTAAAAATTGCTCTTGTATAAACTGAGACAGTTGACAGAACAGATCTTACTTTAGCATGCATTTTTCTGAAGGTTATGAAGTCTGAAACTCAGTGTGTCATTATTTAGTGACTTAATTCCTAAATGATTTGGCAGAAAACCACAAATTGTATGAGGAACAAACCAAAAATAAGAAGCAAAAAATCTATTCATTCTTTGAAAATCTGGACAGTTGGGAGGTATAGTTCAGCTGGGGCTGCCTAAGTTTGCCGCCATTCCCCCTCACAAAACCATGGTCGAATGGAGCTTCCCCCTGCAGCCATTCCAATGATTCATTACTTGGCTATTTCACTCCATTTACCATAAATACTAATGTGCGTACTGATTTACTTCTATGATGATTTGAACTTCATTTGAAAGTTTTATTTTGCATTTTACAGCACAAACACTAAGACATCTGCTAAACAAACTTGGCATTAAAACTTCTCTGCCCTTGAAACTCACATTCATTGAAACAACATTGAAACCCACATTCAAAGAAAATACATTTTACCCGTGGCAGATAAAAGATTAATTCTGGGCTGTTTTCAAATCATAGGCCCCTTGCATATGAAACATACATGTGCTCTTTGATACACCTTCCTATTGCTTTGAACATGTGTCCAGTAAACAATGAAACAAAATGCATGCACCAATGACAAAACTGTCCAATTCAGAACATTTCCATCATAAAAGTCTAGTCAAACTTCTACAGTCCACTATTATCAGTAAATATGCACAATTCTACAGTTCACCATTATCAGTAAATATGCACAATCTCTGAAGTAGTAAAAAAGTCATCTAAATAATTCCACGTTAAATAAACCTGTAATGAAGAGGTTGCTGCTAGGAAACACCTTTATATTTCATGGTTTCGTCGAAAAATAATGTGTCTGATGCCCCTGAGGAATAAATTGCCTAAATTACATTAAAAATAAGCTAGTAATATTGCAATAGGAAATGGATGGCAAACTGATAACAGGCTCATAGTTAGTATCTTAACTTTCTGTATGACAGCGTTTACCCCTTATGGGAGTAGAACCAACAACCTTCTGCATCAAAATCAAGTACACAACCTGTTGTGCTATTAGCAATGCGAGCTGACTTAGCATAATCAACACTAAACTTCTCTTCCCCTGCAGCTCTCAGCTCCTTGTAAAATCTACTCAATACTCAACTGCATTTCAACTTCGCAGCACAAGAAATCTGGAAAAAGCCAAATTTATTGGGGTGGGTCAAAAGGGCAAAAACCAGGGACACATTAAACATTGCTTGTATATTCTTGGAAAGCTGCTAGAATAAAATGCTGTGTTACCACCATACATTTTACTGCCAAGGTCCCTGTGCAAAAGAGTCAAAACAACATACCACTATGCCAAATCACCTGCTTTGTGAAAGAAAAATGCTGTGTTACCACCATACATTTTACTGCCAAGGTTCCTGTGCAAAACAATCAGAGCAACATACCACTATGCCAAATCAGCTGCTTTGTGAAAGAGAGGAAGACTGAAACTTAAATGGCTATCATTTAATGAATTCAGTTCTCATCATAGCTGTCAACCTCTTAGCACAAAACACCTGGACAAACCCAGTAATGAGGGAATACAGCCCTCAAACATATTCAGTGAATTCAGTTCTTGCCATAGCTGTCAACCTTAGCACAAAAAACCTGGACAAAGCCAATAACAGTCCCAAAATAAGGACAAATTTCAAATAGTCATCTTATAAACTTAGAAAATTGCTAAAATAAAAGGTTGTGTTACTATATATTTATTGTAGAATAAAAGGGTGTTTTACAGTAGTATGGAATTTAATAAACAAGCAAGTGAAAGTCAGCCCACATCAAACACAACTATGTTTGTGGTGCTTTCAGGAACAGATCTTTTATAATGCTACAACATTTACATATGTATATTTAATCATGTATCACACCAATGTTTAGCATTTTTATGGTCATATAACTTTATTACAGTTTTTTGCCCCTTCAATTCACCTCCTCCGTGAACACTGATAACTCATCTTTTTGCCTCGTGTTTCCTTTCATCAGTCTTAGTTTGAATGCCATCACTGAAATGCCAGTTCTCTTTTTTTCTGATGAACTAATAATGAAGCTATCTGCACTTCCCATTCTCTAACACATTCTTTCTCTTCACATCCTGCTTTCACATAGGGCCTTTCTCTGTTTTCCAGTCTGCTAAATTGTATGAAGGCTAATACCATTAGGTACCTTATTACACAATGTGCGTTACTGGTAATGATGATATACCGAGTGATTGGCCCATCTCCTACAGTGCTTGCTAAATCAGCACAGATTTTCAAACTTTCTACCAGAAGCTTCTACTTTTTGACAACGCATTAAAACAAGCCAGACCAGATGATATTTTTTTTCTATTTCTATCAACAGTTTATGATCAAATGAAAAATGTTCAGTACCATTTCAAGAAACAGAATCAGCTGATCTGACGTTTGACCCAGACAAACAAACAAAAGGGGAGATCTCAAGCATACCCCTCCATAATGTAATAAAATCCTAGTTGATGCAGCACAGGGGTAGACTTGCTTCCCGTATGCTCAAATTTAAAGAGTTTTCACCACTCACACAGACTGAGTGAACACCTTGAATGATAAACCATCTAGTGGCAATTTGCCAAGCAGCTGTATAATCTCGGGCCTGCACTCTGATGAGTACTTTTATCAAACTTTTTTCCTTCTGTAGGGGTGTGTAGCCCATGGTCCAACTTTTTTAAAGTGCCTGTGAATCCCCCAAGGAGAAGTTCAAGTTTTATACTGAACTTACTATGTTGCTTGTCGAGCAAAGTTACAAAGCTTGTTACTGTTGGAGCTGCATGAACTTATTTTAATAAAATTGTACTTCTTGTCCCACTTTTTACAGAAAAATCATTGCTTGTTCAGTATAATCTTGTCAAAATCATGAAAAATGGCAAATATCCTCATATTTTGGAAAGCAAAAGCATTTTCTAACTTTCTGCTTAATACTGCAGGAAACCACAACACTGCAACTGAAACACATTAAGAGAACATTCAACAATATAAACTAGTACAAAATCAGCAATAATAAATTGGGCAGAAGATTTTTTGTACTGGATGAGAGGGTGGACTTTCCTATAGTCTCATGCTCTGACAAGAAATGTCCATATATGGATATTTAAAATGATAGCCACCATACTAAGAGCTGCTTCTAATACTCTCATCAGTGATCTGGTTTTAATAATTTATGTCTAATGTATTCCAAATTCATGTATTATGTTACCAAGATTTATCCTTTCCATTCCTTTCCTTTTGGATGTACAGCTATGAAGTAAGGTATGAACCATTTATTTTCCAAACATGAAAACTGTCACTATGTCCTCTTATAGAGAACATGTTCTGTATTGGAATAAATATTTTCCCCACTTACTGCATGTCTGGATTACAGCAAACAGTCAACACTTTCATAATTTATCTAGTAAGTAGGCTTATTTTTCTTTCTGTCTCCTCCTTCTTAAGGGGTCTTAAATGCTTATGTTTCTTTCTGTCTCCCCTTTCTTAAGGGGTCCTAAGTCGGCATTCATTCAATTAATTTGCAGTGCCTATTTTATACATGTCAGGCTTGTGGAAAGTCACATCCTAGCCTAGGAAAAAACTGCCATGAAGTAGGAATTCAGTCCTGGAAGGAACTACAGTCCACAGCCATGCACTCACAAACACACACATATTTAGAAATATTTACAAACACATACACACACACACACACACTTACCTGTAGATGCAAACCACCACACTGAAACACACCAAACCCCATAAATCCACATCCCTGTAGCTGCAAAACCGATCCTGTAGCAATCACATCCCTGTCTGAAACCCGTGCAAATCAACACCAGCCTGACGCCCCCCTGTCGCGAGATCTTCCCGACGAGACTGCAGCAAACTCCAGACTGCTGACATTGCAGTCCGACCCAGACGCATTTTCCCAGCGAGTTCCCAGGACAGTCTATGCAGTTTAAAACTGCATAAACATCTGGGAGCTCCGTTCTTCATGTTTCCCAGTCAGGACTGCTGCTGAGACAATCTGCGCATGCTCCTGACTGTCTCAGCAGCAGTCCGGACTAGTGCGCATGCGCGAAAGTACGCAATTTTTTTTTATTTTTTATTTCTATACTTTTTCTTTTATTTCTTTATTTTTCTTTATTTTATAGTTGAGGGGGCTACAGTCCGGCAGTCCAATAGCACAGGCCGCCCCTGCCCAGATCACCACCAAAAAATGTCTCGTTCTAGAGATCCTTCACCATAAAGGTGGTTGGTCCTTCAAATCCCCTTCCCAAGAGGAGTTGGTGTTCCAAGAAGCTTTTGGATCCAGCCCATCTATGTCTTGGGTTACCTCCCCAGCAGATGACCCAATAGACCTTGTCTCCTGCCGGGCTGGGAAGGAAACAGGTACCATATAGCCAATTCCCCATCATCTGGACAATATCCTAGCGCCATCCAAGGACAGACCCTTTTGGAGTAAGAGGATTCTTGTAGATGCCATGGTTTTGCAACAGCCACAAAAAAGGAGCTGACTGAATTGTCCAGCCCCCTAATAGAGAGTCTAGGGCATTGGACAAGTTTGTAAAACACATCTGTACATCAGCAACCTTTGCCTTTTGCTTGCTTAATTATTTGGCACACTTTACTAGATTATAAAAGGACTTGATAAAATAACTCTTAAAGTCTACCCTTGGGTCCATGTCAGCAGAGGAACAAACATTTTTTCCTCACAACTGGCCACCCTCCAATCCATATCTAATGCATCCTTGAGGTTAATCTGTCATGTAGCTTAGGGTTCCTCATGGTCTGTGGGTTCAAACATAGCCATCAGGAGACATGTTTGGATGCATTTGTTTGATTTTGCATAGCCCTTCAAGTCTTCTTTCATCAGTGCTCCCTTTAATAGATCTTCCTTGTTTGGGTCCACTGTTAAAGACATACTTTCCTGTAGTGAGCAAAATAGAAAGATTTTATATGCCATGGGAAGCCATTTTTTTACTCCACAAAGATCCATTTGCGGCAGGAAAAAGATGTAGTCCCAAAAAATCTCAAGGTCGGTTTCAGGTGTCATGAAGATAAATTTCTCCCAGAGGCAGAGGGAGAAATAATAATGGAAGACACTGCCCTTGTGCAGAGAGGGTATGCAAAACCAAGGGTTTCAGGACTCCTTCTTGGATAGACCCTTTCAGTGCTCCTGAAGGGTTGCTGTCTGTTCTTTTCTTGAGCCAGTCAGGGGGCATTTGTCTTTACAACCAGATGCCTGGGAAGCCATCACAAAAGATTCCTTGGTGCAAAGGTTCATATCCAAAAAATATTTCATTCCCTTTTTACAAATTCTACCAAACAAAAATGTTTCCCCAACATACCACCCAATCATTGGGAGTTAGCAGCCCTAGAAATTCCAAAGCTGTTGGACAAAAGAGTCATCCAGGAGGTACCACCAAATCAAAGAGGATTCAAAGTTTACTCAAGGTTTTTTTTTAATGTCAAAGAAAACAAGGGACAATATACCAATTTTGTATCTCAGTCATCTGAATCAGTTTGTTAAGAACTCAAAATTCCGGATGGTCATAGTTTAGTACAATCTCCATCTTGAGTAGAAAAACTGCAAGGAATCACCACGATGTAAAAACAATAATTTATTTTAACAAGGAGAACAAGCGCTTTCACGCACCACCGTGGTGCGCTTCATCAGGATACAATCAGAATTAAAACTTCTGCCCTTATATACAAAATCTTCCACCAATCATTCAATTAAGAGCATCAATTAAGGCAATCTAATGAATTATTTTAAAAGGGAGACAGCATCTCACTATGACTGTGGCATTTTAAGCAAACATATAGTCCATGAAAAACTTTTTATGGTGTACTTGAACTATAACCAAAGAATAAAGAATCAATTTAGAACCATAGATAGATCTATTATGAAAACCTATAATAATTAATATTTAATCTAAACATCAACTTTAGTCCCATGTCCTATCTTTCTATATAAAAATGCTTGGCCAAATCATATATTAGTTTAAGTAATAACAGACTATAAAAATATCAATTCCTATATGTTAGCTACCTTAGTATATCTGAGTATGTAACACTAATAAATATATACAAATTCCGTACTGAACACACAGGATATATACATAATGAATAACATGGAACAACCTTAAAATACTGGTTTAGTTAATCTGAAGACTGGTCTAGTCGAAAAATATTAATGTAGTGTATAATTCCTAACTGAACAACTATTGATTAAACAGTGTATAGAAAATCAAATATCAATCCATCACTATTTAAATAAAGAATTTAGATTAGCTCAAATACTTATATAAACTATATACTTCATATTCATTTAAAAAATAAAATAAAATTAAATGAAATAAAATAAATATTAAACAATATAAAAAACAGATCAATGACCAAAATAAAATGAATCAATATATCAAACAGGACCACTGTGTATATAAACTTTATGTATAGTAAAAAGCAAGATAGGGCTGGGTAAAGATTAAGTCATCCATTCCCTAGTAGAGCCGGTCGAATACTGAGTGTTGAATTTAAGCCAGGTTCTATATGGGCTCTAAAGTTTAGTATCCATCTTAGCTCATATAGTTCAAGAGTACCTATTAAATCACCTTCTCTTTTATTCTTGTGTACCATTTGGATCACTCTAAATTTGAACACATGTTGGGGGAACTGCTGGCAATGCTTAGCCAGCGCATTGGTAGTATTTCCCTTCCTAATGTCATACACGTGATTGTACACACGATCTTTAAGCCTTCGTGAAGTCATACCCACATAGTATGCTTCACATGAATCACATGTGGTCAGGTATATGACATTATTTGTATCACAAGTGGCATAGAGTGTCGGCTTAAAAACTATGTTTACACCCGGGACCTCAAATGTTTGAATTTTGGATATATATTTACATATACAACATTTTTTACAAGGGTATGTACCCTTCTTATATCTTGCTCTAATATCCAATTGCTGGGATTTCATTTTTTCATTACATAGTAATCTCTTAAGGTTTAAACTATTGCTAAACCTAAATACTGGTTTGTCCCCCACTATTTGTGACAAACTAGAATCAAGAAGCAAATTCTTCCAGTTGTTTCGTATAATATTCATGATGTGATCCACATCATTCGTGTATTTAATACCAAAAGGTAATATCATCTTTTTTCCTATAGATCGGGGTCTCTAGTGCAGTCAATGTTAAATCATTCACTAGGGTTAAGGGATAGCCCCTATCAACAAAACAGCTTTTCTGAAAATCTATTAGGCTGAGCATATCCTCATATTTGCTACAAAGCCTTAAGATTCTGACTGTTTGACCTTTTATTACATTTCGAAAAATATAGCGGGGGTGCATGCTGTCAAAATGAAGGATGCCATTCCTCCAGCATGGCTTCCTGTATAGCAATGTGGTGATTTTATTATTAACATCCTTAGTAAGTGTGATATCCAAAAAATTCACACTATGGATCGAATACTCAAAAGTGAATTTTAAAAAAGAAGTGGTGGATTTCATGTATGCTACAAACTCATGCAGCGAATCTTCATCACTATTCCAAAACAAAAGGATGTCATCCACAAAACGCCTGTATAAAATGATGTTCCTAAATCTTTCATTACCAAAAATAAACCTCCTTTCCCACTGATAAATGACCAAATTTGCATATGCATTTGCACAGGGAGTGCCCATGGCCACTCCCCATGTTTGTGCATATATTTGGTCACGAAATAAAAAGATGTTATTATTTAATACTATGTCCAGCAGGTTGCAGACTAACATTTGATCATTGTTATCCATAGTACCATGTGCATGCAGGCATTCCCTTATAGCCTCAAGGCCAAAATCATTAGGGATGCTTGTAAACAGATTCTTGATATCTAATGTTACCATCAATGTTTTCCTCTGTAGATTTTTACATAAAGAATCTTGTTTTAAGTCTTGTATCAGCCCATATGAGTCTTTCAAAATTGTTGGAACTAGATTCACCAACAGACCTAATTTGAACTGTATAAACACTGAAGCATTCTCTGTCACCCAATGCCTGCCAGACACTATGGGGCGTAAAGGAGGTGGATGTAGCCCTTTATGCATTTTTGGGAGCCCCTTGATTGCAGGTATCAAGGGAGAATCTATTAACAGAAAATCATACAGGCATTTATCTATGCACCTGCTCATTAACAAATCATATACAGTATCATGCACTCCCCTCACTAGAGATTCTACTTGCGATTTGTCTATTAACTTGTAAGCTGAATCATTGCTTAACATTTCACACATTAACTCCACATATAGGGAAGTGTCCATAGTGACCACCCCTCCTCCTTTGTCCGCTGGTTTAAATACAATCTCATCATTATCACAAAGTTTTTCAAGACAGCATTTCTGTGAACCACTTAAATTAACATAGATGCCTTTATGCTTTTTCTCTTTATAATATATATAAAAGTCATGCTCACATGAGCGCAAAAAACACTCTACCATATTAGGCATAGGTGGCATAAATAAACTTTTCCTTTTGCAAACCTGCGATTCATAAGCTAACTCATTATTTGTAGAATCTGAGAACAGTACCTTGAGTGATAGCTTCCTCGCAAATAAGCGAAGCGCTATCAAAGTTTCAGAAAGCTCACTTCCTCGGGAAGGAATGAACGATAAGCCTTTGTTAAGAATGGATTGTTCATCAGCGGTAAATTCTCTGGAAGTAAGGTTAAAAAACAAAGTGTTCAGTTCCTTGTCTTTCTCCTTGGTTCCGGTGTTTCTCCCGAAAATTTCCTCTTGCCTCTGCCTCTGCTTGTCGAGCGCGCAGGCGCTCTGCTTTTGTATGGGAGCGGGAGGTTTAAAGGAAGAACAGATGTAGTTAAGCCTGTAACTGTGTTGCCATCAAATTTCGGTCTTGCTCCTAGCACTTCATTAATTTTTAAGCCCTGTTGATTGCATGGGAGAGAAACATTGGTAAGGGGTAGTTCTCTATTTGTCATATCACCCATGGGCTCTTTATTTACAGAAAGTTCATTTAATGTGTCAACATGAGTTATTGACTCAGGCGTATTCATTTGGGAAGCACCAGTTAGGTTAGCGGGTTCAGCTTCATTTCTGTTGACCCTCGGCCATACAAAAATACGGCCCAATTGAAAGTCCTGACAATCCCGCTTCAACTTTTTAAGCTTAATTTGCTCAAGTCTATTGCTGTATTGCGTAAGCTGCCTAAGCATGTTATTAAGTTTAGAAACACAAAGTTCACTTTTATAATTTGATGTTAAACTTTTATGCTCACCCTCCACCTTGGCAATCAAGTCCGCTTCAATGGGAGAAAAATACTCTATTAATAAATTAATATACTTGGCTCCAAAATCAATATTCAGCTGCTGCCATCTTCGTAGTAGTTCCGGGTGGCTGTCCCCATAGCTTGGCATACACAGGACTCACATGCCACGCGGAACTACCTTAAAATGCAAACAAGCCTCCATGTGTCTTCTCTGCCATATGAGCCGATGGAGTTTGTACAAATCATTTTCCAAAGTTCTCAATAACCCATAGAAATCCTGTAGATTCTCAGTATCTTGCATTACGATATGTGGAGCATTGCATTTAATATCAAAATTAAGCAGAGGATTTTCCTGCTGGTGAAACAAATTGTTCCAGTCCTCGGTACCGCTTGTACCTGCCGGATTATAGTCAAGCTCTATGTTGAGAGAATCCATCGTGTGCTGGTCAAAAAAGCAAATAAATAGTAGAAGTAGCAGCAACAAGCAGAAAATGACCATCCAAAGGTTCCTTCCAACGCCAGATGATGAATAAGTAGAATGAGTAGAAAAACTGCAAGGAACCACCACGATGTAAAAACGATAATTTATTTTAACAAGGAGAACAAGCACTTTCACGCACCACCATGGTGCGCTTCATCAGGTTACAATCAAAATTAAAACTTCTGCCCTTATATACAAAATCTTCCACCAATCATTCAATTAAGAGCATCAATTAAGGCAATCTAATGAATTATTTTAAAAGGGAGACAGCATCTCACTATGACTGTGGCATTTTAAGCAAACATATAGTCCATGAAAAACTTTTTATGGTGTACTTGAACTATAACCAAAGAATAAAGAATCAATTTAGAACCATAGATAGATCTATTATGAAAACCTATAATAATTAATATTTAATCTAAACATCAACTTTAGTCCCATGTCCTATCTTTCTATATAAAATTAAAAAATAAAAATAACCACCAAATCAAAAAGGATTCAAAGTTTACTCAAGGTTTTTTTTTAATGTCAAAGAAAACAAGGGACAAGATACCAATTTTGTATCTCAGTCATCTGAATCAGTTTGTTAAGAACTCAAAATTCCGGATGGTCATAGTTTAGTACAATCTCCATCTTCTGCAGAAGGTTGACTGGGTGTGCTCCATAGACCTCCAAGATGCATATTCTCATATCAAATGAACATATGTACTCAGAGGTATTTGCACTTTTGGCTCGGGGCCAGTCATTATCAATTCAGAGCCCTACCCTTTGGTCTTACCACAGTCCCCAGAGTGTTCACCAAGTGTATGAAAGTGGTAGCAGCTCATCTCTGACTGCACAGATTCAGAATGTTTCCTTATTTGGATGAGTGGCTCCTCAACTCTCCAACCACTCATCTACTCAAGGAAACCAGGGATTACTTACTTCATCTGTGTCAATCCCTGGGGATCATGGTCAATCTCCCCAAGACCCATCTTCAGCCAGTTCAAGTCTTGGGCCATATAGGAGTTTGCCTGGACACTATCAATCAGTTGGCCTTTCTGCCACAAACAGAATTTATACTTTGAGGCTACACGTCAGTCAGATCTTGTGATATCCTTCTCCTGCAGCAAAACTGGTATTTCAAGCCTTAGGTTCTATGCCTGCAGTGATTACTCTTCTACTCACTTCTCACCTTCACATGCAAATTCACCTGTGGACTCTGGCAGTACAATCATTGATTCATCAAAAACTGTTGAGTCATCCTATAAAACTTTTCTTGGGTTTGCAGGATCTCCTTATTTTGATAGATCACGTCCAATGACATTTATTGGGGGTGTCCCTTTATCCTTCCTCCCCCAAAGGCCATGCTGACCATGGATGCAACCCAATTGGGGTGGGGGGGGCATTTCTTGGGATAGACTGTTCAAGGCTCATAGTCCATAGAAGAGACCAATTTGCTTGGAAATGTTTTAGAGATGAGAGTGATCCTGTTAGCATTACAGGCCTTTCAGCACTGGTCTTGATAGCATTGCAGGCCTTTCAGAACTGGTCCTGTTGGTGTTGCAGGCCTTTCAGAACTGTCTCCCTCTAGGGACAATTGCTTTCCAGCCAGACAATATGTTAGTAAAATGGTACATCAACAAACAAGGGGGAACCATGTCCTACCCCCTTTGCAGAGAAACAGTGAGAGTTTGGAAGTGGGTGATATCTTCCATCTGCTTTCTAGTAGCAATGCACATTCCGGGGAAATCCAACATTCTATCAGACAAGCTCAGCAGGGCTATTCTGATGCCTCACAAGTGGTCTATTAATCATACAGTGGCGGAAAGGATCTTCCGCAGATGGGGTCAGTCTTGCTGCAATCACTTTGCCTTGCCCCTCAACAACAAGTGCAGCAGATTTTTTGCCATAATTCCCCCTCAGGGTGAGCACTGAGAGATGCTGTACTCCATGTTTGGCCATCTGGTCTCCTGTATGCTTACTCCCCCTACCTCTAATCCCCAAGTTTCTTCAGAGAGCACTCCAGTTGAAGAGCAGGGTTATCCTCATTGCCCACTTTTGGCTTTAGTAAGTTTGGTTTCACTACCTTTGGTATTACTTTCTGTGTCCTTCTTGGACACTGGTCCCCAGTCCAGACCTAGTATCTCATCCTTTGTGGATAGCTCATTTGGACATTATGGACCTCAAGTTGACCACATGGTTTCTACAATTCTGATGATGACTAGACAGTCCAGGCTTTCTTCTGTGGTTTACCATATTTTATTATTTTCCCAGAAACCTGTGATCTTGAAGATATATAGGAGTAAATGGAAAAGATTTTCCTTTTGGGCACAACAGTGACAACTAGATCCCTGTACTGCTCCCATTTCTGCTGTTCTGGATTTTCTGGTCTCGATTTTTCAAGGAGGTGCTAGTTTTTCCACCACCAAAGTTCAGCTAGCTGTCCTCTCTAATTATCACACTGAAGATAATGCTTCCCCTTTAGCTTCATTCAGACTATGTAAGGACTTCCTTAAAGGCACTTTTCTGCTTAGGCCTCTAATTAAAGAGCCTATTCCACCTTGGGATCTCACAGTTGTGTTAAAAGCTTGGTTCAACCCCCTTTTAAACCTTCAGCTAAATCTGACCTCAAATTTCTTTCTTGTAAAACTATCCTCCTTGTGGCTATTACTTCCACCAGGCAAGTTTCAGAACTCCAAGCACTTTCTTCAAAACCACCATGTTTGATTTTCCATAAAGATAAAGTTACTTTACATACTAATCCTTTCCACCAAAAATAGCTTCTGAACTAAAAATCAACAAGGTCATTCATTTGCCAGTGTTCTTTCCAACATTTTCCAGTAAAGAAGACTTTCAATTTTTGGATGTACATAGGTAACTTCATTTTCACCTTCATAGAATGAAAGATTTTCAGAAAACTGACCAACTCTTTGTTTTCTTTGCCAGTCAAAAATTGGGGAAAAAAAAACAGTATCTAAAGATACCCTTGCTGGTGATGGACAGGTTGACAGACGAGATCAGACAGAAGTCCCCGTGGACTATGATGTTTGCAGATGACATTGTCATCTGTAGTGAGAGTAGGGAACAGGTGGAGGAGACCCTGGAGAGATGGAGATATGCTCTAGAGAGAAGAGGAATGAAAGTCAGCAGGACTAAGACAGAATATATGTGTGTGAATGAGAGGGAGGATAGAGGAATGGTGAGGATGCAAGGAGTAAAGGTGGCAAAGGTGGATGAGTTTAAATACTTGGGATCAATAGTTCAGAGTAATGGTGAGTGTGGAAGAGAGGTGAAGAAGAGAGTACAGGCAGGATGGAGTGCATGGAGAAGAGTGTCAGGAGTGATTTGTGACAGACGAGTAACAGTAAGAGTGAAAGGGAAGGTCTACAAGAGGGTAGTGAGACCAGCTATGTTATATAGGTTGGAGACAGTGGCATTGACGAAAAGGCAGGAGTTAGAGCTGTATGTGGCAGAGTTAAAGATGTTAGGATTTGCACTGGGTGTGATGAGGGTGGACAGGAGCAGGAATAAGTATACAGAGGGTCAGCCCAGGTTGTAAGGTTTGGAGACAAAGCCAGAGAGGCAAGATTACGTTGGTTTGGACATGCGCTGAGGAGGGATGCTGAGTATATTGGGAAAAAGATGCTAAGGATGAAGCTACCAGGTAACAGGAAAAGAGGAAGGCCTAAGATAAGGTTTATGGATGTGATGAGAGAGGACATGTAGGTGGTTGGTGTGACAGAGCAAGATGCAGAGGACAGGAAGAAATGGAAACAGATGATCCACTGTGGTGACCCCTAACAGGAACAGCCGAAAGAAAATGATGATCTAAAGTCACCCTTGCTAAATGTATATCAGATTGTGCTACTTACATTTACTCTTTGAGAGGTTTATCTTTGACAAGGCATCCACAAGATCAATCTGCTAGATTTATGGCCTCATCTCTTGCTTTCCATTGATGATATTTGTGCTGCAGCCACTTGGTCCAGTGCTCATACCTTTATCGTTCATTACAAGTTAGACATCATCTCCAGCAACAGGGCTGCTTTTGGTTCTGCTGTACTCCAGAATATCCTTCGATGAGGGCCATCCAGTATTATTGCAGCTGGGGATCCTGCCCCATACATTGAGGAATGAATGAAAATGACAACATCAGATTAAAAGTTATGTACTCAGCATAATCCAAGGCAAGTACAAATATGACTCAGTCATTGTCCATGCTGGTGTGAATGACTTGAGACGTACCTCCCTGGATTACACGAAAAGAGACATAGAGGAGCTCTCTGAGCATGTAGCCCAGGCCGGTATGACCCCGACCTTGAGTAGCATCTTACCCTCACCAAGGATGATGCCACAATATGAAGACAAGATGATCAATTTCAACAATTGGCTTAAGTATTGGTGTCATTCAAAGGGGATCCAATGCCTGTCAGCCTGGAATGACATGCTCGACAAGCCACAATGCTTCGCTAGGGACGGCTTGCACCTGTCACCCCTGGGCTTTCGGATATTGGCAAAGGCTCTTGCCACCCCCCATAGTGCCTTTTTTAGGCAAGGCTCAAAAGACAAACCCACCTCCATAGGTATCACAAGGGATAAGAAACTAAGAGTAATGCTACTCAATGCCAGAAGTCTAAACCTCAAGATGCACTCGCTCGAAACTCTCTTTTGCATGGAGAACATCGATATCGGTGCAGTAACAGAAACCTGGTTCAAGGCTCCCGAGAGCACCCCAGAACTACCAGGTTATACCTCATACCGTGTTTTTCGGCCCCAAAACTTGGACCGAACCACAAAATAATGGGGAGTATCAATATTCGTCAAAGATACCCACACCTCCAGGTTGGTGGCACAGCACAAAGCATCAGAGACTATCCATGTGCAACTAACAGTGGGTAAAACTGCCTTCCAGTTTATAGCCTGCTACAGACCACCCTCCCAAACCCAGGAACCCCACTTGGCCTTCCTGAGAACACTGGAAAATATGAAGGTCTCTCCAAACACCATTATATTGGGCAACTTCAACTACCCAAACATAGACTGGGAGCATTACTCTAGCTCCAACACCCTAGCCCAAAGGTTCCTAGAATTTATAAACTCAAATGCTATGGAACAACTTGTTACCACTCCCACAAGAGAGGAAAACATACTGGACCTGATCATCACCAACGTGGCGACTCTATGCTCCAGACCAAAAGTGTATCCCTCACTGGTAAGATCAGACCATAAACTAATCTCACTAGATATTCACATCCCGACCCCAGCCCCTGCCCAGAAAACCACAGTGAAAAACTTCTCTAAAGCAAATTTCACACTCCTCAAAACCGAGGTGGAATCCTTCAAAGCCCCCGGGCCTGTGGAAAATATGGCCCAGACCGCAGAATCATTTATAAACGCATTCTATGAACACCTTCAGGAATGCATGGATCATGCAATCCCAAACAAAACCAAGACCCAATCCTCCAAAGGCAGGCGTCCTGTCTGGTGGACCCCAGCCATAAACAAACTATACAATAGAAGGAGGAAGCTACTACATGATAGAGCAAAATCCCATAAAGGGAAGGCATCTCTGATCAGTATTAGCAAAAAACTGCGGGCACTCATAAAATCGTCTAAGGCCAGCTTCGAGAGAAAAATTGCACAGGACACTAAGGATAATCACAAGGCTTTCTTTAGTTATGTTAGGAACCTGGGTGGGAATTCCCAGATATGCTCAGAATTAGTCCAAAATGACAAAAAATACACCGAACCCACAGACATTGCCAACATCCTAGCTGACAGGTTCAGTGCAACCCCCCCGCCCTTCCCCACCAAAAGGGCAAATATCTATCCCAGCAGAGTGCTGCCCCCCTGACATCTCAGATGCTCAAGTAAGAGCCACTCTCTCCAAAGCAAAAAACACAGCATCAATGGGACCAGACGGTGTCCCGGGCTGCGTCCTACATGAACTCCAAGAACTACTAAACCCAAACATAAAACTACTGTTCAATCTCAGCCTTACTACAGGATATGTACCCAAAGAGTGGCGTACAGCAACAGTGGTCCCTCTCCACAAAGGTGGTGCCTCACCGGATCCTGGAAACTATCGCCCCATAAGCCTGACTAGCTTGGTCTGCAAAGCTATGGAAAGGATCATCATGGACCTCATAATTAAAGATATTGGGGACCTACTGACACTGGATCCTACCCAGTTCGGGTTTGTTAAGGGCAAATCCTGTCTCTTAAACCTGGTCGATTTCTTTGAAACAGTCACCAAGGCCATTGACGAGGGGAAGGTGGTCCACACAGCCTACCTGGACCTCGCAAAAGCCTTCGATACAATACCCCATTCAGGCATTATAGATAAGCTCACCAGCTTAAATATAAACCGCTATGTCACTAGATGGGTTGCAAACTGGCTCAAGGACAGATCCCACATGGTTAGAATTGCTGGAGCCATGTCAGACTCCAAACCAGTTACAAGTGGCGTCCCACAAGGCTCAGTCCTGGGACCTCTCTTGTTCGATATATATTTCTGAGAGGTACAGGCCAACACGGAAGGACTGTGGCTGACCAAGTTCGCAGATGACTGCAAACTGGGCGCCATAATCAACTCTCCAGCTGACACAAGCATCCTACAAAAGGGCCTCATAGAAACAGACAACTGGTGCCAGAGCCATGGCCTCAAGCTAAATGCCAAAAAGTGTATAGTCACCCCCTTCGGCAAAAACAAAGTGCCCACAAATTACCACATAGATGGTAATCCATTAAGTACGGAAGAAGTAATTAGGGACCTGGGGACCCAAGTTGATAGCAATCTCTCATTCGACAACCACGTGGCCAAAGTGGTTAGAAAAACATTTTATATAGCCCACCTAATCATGAAGGGATTCACATCTAGATCAGTGGAGGTCATCGTGCCTCTTTACTCATCCCTCATCAGGCCCTCATTGACTCTCTTCAAGAGGAATCTTGATGAGTGGCTGGGAGATCGTAGATTTACTCCGGGTATCACTTCTGCGTCACTGTTAGACAGAGGCACAGTATACTAACCTCGAAAAAGGGCATAGCAAAATTCATTTAAAATGGGTGGCGAAAGCCAAACACACTCTGGCTAGGCTTGTAAATGCCCGAGGGCAGATAGCCTAGTATGAGCCTATGAACCTATAAATATGCATCTGTGTTGTCCGTTTTCATTCTTTCTCACCTTCCCAGACACCTACCCACTTTTCTTTCTTTGGCAGTGACCTGATAAGTTTTTTTTTTTTTGAGGAACCACTGTTCCTGTTTGAGCCACTATGCTGTTCCTTTCCTTTTTGTAAATTATATTCTAGACTATTATATAGTGACAGCAAACTCAATCGGAGGTAATAGTGGCAAGGGGCATTGTGGGTAAGGGGAGGAGCTCAAGAGTTGGATCCAGGAGTCTGGAAGCAAAGTGGCCGAGTCGATTCTGAAGTTGGATCCAATATCCATACATTGTGGAATGAAAATGGACAATATAGATGCATAGTTATGATGAATATATAACTTTTAATATTATCCAAATACTCCCTTATTTTCTGTTGGGCACTCTGCAGTAACACCTTTTTTTGTTACCCCTATTATGAAACACTTTAATACTTGTCATCCCTCTAAATAATTCCTATTACTTATTAGCCATATTTCTTTCTTTTTTTATTAATATCCTATTTAATAGTCCATTTTCATTTTATCCCATTCACTAGCTAGCACTTCTAAAGAAATTTCTGTCTTCTCTAATATCTCTTGAATAATTTCCACTACCCATTCATTAAATTCCTCAGTTTTTAAAAAGTAGGTGGTAAATCACCAGTGTCGCATTTTTATTTCATTACCCTGCATTTTTATCTTAGTTTTTATCAATGCATGATCTGAAATAGTTATTGGGTATGTGCTGAAGCTTTCAATCAAAAGCATATGTTCCCATGAAATATAATCATCTATAGCCCAATTATTGAACCCTGGGGAATAATATTTAAATTCTGAGTTCCTACTACTGATTTCACATCTTCCATACCAAATATGTTCCTAAATTTCTCCAGACATCTACCCCCTTGTTATATTTTCCCTTCTAGAACCCCCTGACACATCCTCAGTATTGCAGATGAAGTTCCAGTCTCCACATATAAATAATATTTCCTGTTGAAAGCTGATTATTTTTCTCAAATTTTAAGTCCCATAATACTGTTTTTTTGTGGAATTTAAGTACATGCTATCATAATCTTCCTCCTTTGCCAGTAGTCCCTTACTATAACAAATCTACCAATGTTGTCTTTCCCCCTACCTATCATTATTGGACCCCATCTAGCAATCAGTATTATTGCTACTCCTTTCCTTGATATTCTGTTGAATATTCATCCTGAAGTTCTTTCTTTATAAAATTCACATGCTCATTTCTTTACAAATGTATCTCCTGCAGCATTGCTATTCTCACTGTACATTTATTAATTTAATTTAATACTGTTTCCTTTTTGGTTATAACTGTAAGGTCATTTACATTCCATGATAATATGGATAGCATAGTCATTATGATAAAAACCTATTCTTCCCAGCTAATATACATGACAGTTTTTGAATGCGAAGTTCCAGCTTTTGTCATAAATGCATACACTCATGTTTGGCAGGCTGTGCTTTTTCATTTATTGTTATTTTCATTTAGACCTATGTCATATTTTTAAGACTTTTTCTATTAATGAAAACCCTCAAACAAAAAATAACACATTTTCAGAGCACTCACATCCCCCAACTTACAACAACTATGCAAAACAATGTACATTTTAAAAAAATTAAATTTAATTCTCCAGATACAAATAGTTGCCCCAAATTGACAGCTGATTTCCTGAACCTTGTTAAGCATTTTCACAGACAGGAAAATTATCTTCTAGTTACAATTAATGTAATTGGTCTCTACACACCCATATAGTTGAACAGGGGTGTATCTGCTACTTCCCATTTTTTTTCTGATGTTAATAATGTGGGTTTTTATCATAGAGAGTCTTGAATTCTTTTTGAAAAAAACTTTCTTCTGTTTTAAGATGATTATGTTTTGCAACTTAAATGTATAACAATGGGGTTAAATTTTTATCAGTTAATAAAATTTTATGAGTTAGTTGATACAACACATTTATGATAAACCACTTTTTTGCATGGGTTCCTATCACCATCTCGAACGTTGAATACGATATTGTTGACGCGAGAATGCCGAAAGTGCAGAACATCAAACGGGTAAATGGAAATCTCTTTAAGGGGAGATTTCCATTTACTACAATGTAGCGCTGTCTCGGAGTTGATATATTTAAGTAGCGGGGGTGTGGGGGGTGCAGGGAGGCTTCCTCCCCTGCCTACACCCTTTAGGGTTTTTTTTTTTTTTTTTTTATATTGGCATTCGAAAATTTAATAGTTAGATCATTTCAGTTCGATATTTTGTGATTCGAACTATTACATTTTTGAAATGCTGATATAGACCCTTTTTGCATAATGTGTTATTAGAAATGATACAACACATTTATGATAAACCACTTTTTTGCATAATGTGTTATTATAAATGATAGTATAATAATTTATTTCATTCTTAACAGTAGTAAGACTGATTATTACAGCTTTTCAAACATTAAATTAGAATAATGTGGAACTTTCATTTATTTGTAATATACAAAGAAAGTCAATTAAATATTTAGATGTTTTGTCATATTCTAAAGGAGAGAAACGATAGAAAATTGTATTTAAAAAATACATAGCAACCAACAGTTTTTATAAACCAGTACTACTCATCTCCTATATCTGGTAAATTCTTTAGCACATTGGGAATTTTGTCAGAGCCCAAAGAATCTACTCCAAAGACAAGGAATTTTCATGTTCATCCACTGACATGACAGAGAGGTTAAATAGCAGAGGCTATACTTCAGAAATCTTGACTGTTTCTTATAGCAGAGTGGCCATTAATAGAGTAGAATGATGAAAGGGAAGTATAACTAGAGGATCCAATGTTGTCTATTTTTGTTCAGTTCAATGCATGGATTGTCTGACAGGCTCTGACATTGTCTCTGGTTTGGAAGCTTTTACAGTGCCAGGGCTCGGACTCCTCCCCTACGCATAATTCCTTGTACTCCACTGCCTTCCTTCAGATCTCATTTGCCACGTATAGCTGCTAGAAATGTATACGAGGGCTCTTCTTTGTATTTTAATATTTTTTGTTGCATTTCAATTTCTATTTCCTCCCCTCCACAGAGAGCTTTGTTTTTTAGTTATAGTATTGTTGAGTGTTTTCTGCATATTTACAGGATTGTTATTAATATCATAGTTTTTATAGCATGTTTTGTAGTTATTAATGGCTTCAATTGTAGGTTAGGGTTTAAGATTAGTAGTTTGATATGATTTTCTAATTGTAATTTATATTTATGCAGCATAAGAGTTTTCTGTGTGGTTAAAGTTGTATTTTCTGTTTAGGCACTGTGATAGTTCTTAGTAGAGTAATGATGGAGTCCCAAAGCTTCAAGAAATGTGTTGAATGCATATGTAAAAATTGACCCCAAAAGATCCACACGTAAAGTGTGTTTACTGTTTGGGTGCTGCCTATTTAGATGTAGACTGCCAGTCGTGCAAAGCCTTTAGTTCAAGGACCTTACAAGCCTAGAGATAGGGGCATCCTCTTTAACTGGACCTGCTTTTGCTTATCCTGTAAAGAAAGTGGACAAAGTTAAATTGAAGGATCTGGGAAATGATAAAGATCCCTCTGACTCTGACTGAAACAAAAGGAAATCTTCTGAAAAAAAAACAGTTATCTCTTGGAAAAGGTCACCAGATCTGACAGTTTTGGATGGTCCCAAGCCTAAAGCAATGCATACGTGAGACCATACAGCCTCTCAGTACCTCTCTGGATCTCCTAGGGCCAGGTTCTCACCAGAACCGGTAAGCCCATGACTGCATTCCCCATCACTGCAGATTGTCAGTGGCTTCATCCTGTAGGTCATCTCAGAGCATAACAAGATGTTGATAGGATGATACTGACATTTCTCTAGATGCAGATTCAGCTTGAGTTTCTCTTGGTGCCTTCCTGTGCGAAGACACCGAGTATCAGCCCAGCTTCGCCATCACCCTTTTTTCCAGTACTGGTTCATCCCATCCTGATACTGGTGACCCTGGTTTCTGCCTATACAGAGGCATCTTCATCAGTGTTGACAGTCCTTGTCACTTTGACACTGACTAAATCCCTTTCTGTTTTGATTCTGAGGTTGTCAGTTCAAGAAGAGACTTGGAGCCAAAGTGTCGGTGCCAAGGCATGAGGGGACACTTCTACTCAGAGTTTTTTGGATCCTTCCCTACCCCTCAGTGCATCAAATCTCAACAGCTTGGATCCAAGGTCAGCTTTGGGGTCAAGATGGATCAGACCTGAGAAATCTCTTTTGTCCTTGGATGGGAGTAGGTTCTCAAAGCTGATTGCATCTTTGACCTTCAAGTTTTTTTATGGGGGTCTTGACTTACCTAAGGAGAAGATGCCTTCATCCAGTTTGGCACCACCCAAACCCAGCAGGATCTAGCTTCTTCTTCTCATCTTCCTATTAGACGGGGATAGTCAGAACCATAGACTGTCCAAGCCTTTTGCTATATCAGCTCCCAGTCTGACTCTGAACCTTCTGATTCCCCACCAGAACTGGTTCATAGGAAACAGACATGCTAATGGAAATATGTAGACTCAACACCAGAGTCTGGTACAGATTGCACTGAATGAGAGGAAGGTGAAGGCTCTTCAAGAGCCCCCTCTGAAGACACCAACTTTGACAAAATCTTAGAATTGGTGAACTAAAGGGGGGTAGTCAACCCAAGATCCTTCTCCCAATGAGTCTGTGCTGTTGGAAGCTTTTGGCTGTGGCCCATCTTTGGCCTAGATGGTATCTCCTGTTTACCCTGTTGTTGACCTCATGGCACAGCAGGCATGGCAGGATCCTGATATGATGGGACCTATCCCCAAGAAATTAGACAGGATTCTGAAAGCCCCTAAAGATAAAAAAACATTGGGGCAAATGCCCTCCAGTAGATGTGATGGTGTTCACAGCAACCATGAAGAAAGAGTTTCAGCAGAAAGCCCATCTGTTTATCCCCGAACAGGGAATTCAGGGAGATGGACAGATTTGGAAAGTGGACTCATGCCTCAATGATCTTTTTTTCTATTAGGTCCCTGAATTACTTAGCCGATATGACAAGGTTTCAGAGAGATTTAGTGAAGGAACACTCTAAATCACGGTCTGGTAACTTGCCTGTGGATGTCCAAAAGATGCTGGACTCCTAGCTGACCACACTTTAGTCGACTTCCAGTGTTGACATTTGTCTGCTATCCAGTGCAGCCTGATGGTTCTGCCAGAGCAGCAGGTACCAGCATCAGTCCGCACTGCCTTGCTGAGATGCATCTTTGTGACTTTGCAGAAAGCTTTAAGGCATCCTTTATTAATGCCCCATATGATAGTTCAACACTTCATGGACCCAAAGTCAAAGACATGTTAACCAGGAGCCAGAAAGATAGTAAGACTCTCTCTCTCTGCAGTTGACATCTGTTTTTCCACTCCTCAAAGATCCTTTTTCAGGATTCAGAGATCAGGGAAAAAGTTCTGGCTTTGGAAGTCACAGAGTCCTTACCAAGTTCTGCCTGGTGATAGGCCTCCTTGTGACAGAGGGTGAGGTAACTCCAATGGACGTCACCCAATGGGCAGAGGCAGACCACATTATCAGAGGTTTTGTGGTCCCAAAAGCCCTTCCAGCATCCCTGAAGGGTTATTCAACTGCTGTACACTGGAGAAGTCTGGGGATGCTTATCTCTACACTCACTAGCCTGGAAAAGCAGCAAAGCATTAAAATAGATTTTTTTGGGTGTTAAAGGTAAATCCAGAGGTTATTCCATTCCATTTTCCCTTCCATCCTAGAACAAGAGAAAAATCCCTGATGCTCCATCTAGTTAGTGGGAAACAGCAGCATTAGAGATATACAAGCTGCTAGAGAAAAGAGTCCATTCGGTACCCTGAGAGTCCAGAGTCTATTTAACATTCTTTTTAGTGCCAAAAAAGACAGGGGACCTAAGACCAACTTTGGACCTAAGCCATCTCAATCAGTTTTGTAAAACAGACTAAATTCCGGATGGTCAAAGTACAGTCCAGTCTACCTCTATTGGGACTAAAAAGAATGTTGAATAGACTCTAGACTCTAACTGGTCTCAGGGTACTCATCTCAAGGACGCTTACTATCATGTGAAAATAGAAAAGGAATCCAGGAGATTTCTCCACCTTTCTGCTGGAAGCCAATCATTATCATTTCAGAGCCATGCCTTTTGGTTTCATCACAGCCCCGACCATTCACCAAGATAATAGCAGTGGTAGAAGCACATGTGCATCTTCTTGAGATCCCAGTTTTTCACTATCTGGGCAACTGGCTCCTAACTTCTACTTCAGAACATCTTCTCAAACACCATCTGGATCTGGATACTAAGCCTCCCACAACACGGAATCTACTTTCTCTGTCTAGTAACAACACAAGTTATTCATCTCCCATATACCTCAGCAAGGCTCCTACTCCAGCCTCTGGGATTTATACCTCCCTTGATCCTAATGGTAACGATGGCTGGATATCACATGAGAATGCTTTAGTGGACCCCAGTGGTTTAATGGTCCCAAAATATTCATCCTCTGCATGCCAAGATATGGATCAGATAAACCTGCAAACAACATGTGGCATGGTGAATAACATCTCCTTCGGCTGTCACAAGATGCCATTTTTACCCAAATTCACAGTCAGCAATAGTAATCATGGATGCCTCACTTCTAGGGAAGGGGGAGCATTACAAAAGGAAGATGGTCCAAGATACCTGGTTACAAACAGAGGCCAACCTACACATCAATGTCTTGAAGATGAGGGTGGTCCTCATAGCATTACAGGCTTTTCCGGATGCTCCTGAAAGATTAAATGCAGATGTGCTGAAGTCTGATTACTGCACTGAACTTTGCAGTCTATAACCTTTTCAGCACTGTATTATGTGCAGTACTAATAAAATAACCTGTCTATATAACAGACGACATGTATGGTAATGTCACAGTTTACAGGGTTTTAAGGTACCAGATTTAACTTCTCAGACAGCATAGATGATGTTCTCCAGTGTACCAGATCTAACAAAAAATCAGATCTAACATCATACACTTTCAATGTCCTTTATATACATTTTTCTTGTGCCATTCAGATTTTGTCCATGAAACAGTCTGTTAATGTTAATACATTTGGAATGTATGCAGTCTGTTGATAAGCTACTTTGTGTTTTGTTTCAAGGTGAATTAAACTTTTAGGGGAGTTGTTCCTGTTTCTGTCTCTGATACTCCCTGCACCTGGTTTCTTACCTGCAATTTTCCTTGAAGCTTGTACCAAGTACCGGACATTCTGTAATACATACAGTTGAATGCCAAGCCTCCATATTTCTAACTCAGGAAAGTTTAACCCTTTTGTGCAGATATGCTAGCAGACAGAAATGTGCATGCATCTAAGTGACTATATTTTCCTACATATATTTTAGCAAATGGAAGTGTACATGGACTGTTATATTTTACTACATATATATTTTAATAAACAGAAGTGTATATGCACTGTTATATTTTACTACATATATATTCTAATAAACAGAAGTATATATGCACTGTTATAGATGTCTAAATATATGTCTAACAGCTCCCCCAAGGGGGTGAACTCCATACAGATGGACAGTATGATGGTAGTATGGTACATCACCAAACAAGGAGGAACGAGCTCTTATACTTTATGTTGAGAGGCCATGAGTGTTTGGCAATAAGTATTGTCTTCATGACACTTTCACATAAGAATGCATGTCCCAAGGCCAACCAATGTGCTAGCAGACCAGTAGAGTGGGGTTGTTCTAGCTTGCTATGAGTGGTCTCTCAATCCAATAGTGGCAACAATGATTTTCAGCCACTGTGGCCAACTATGCTGCAGTCTGTTTGTCTTCTGTCTCAGCAACAAGTGCAGCAGTTAATTTGCCATGATCCCTTCATAGGATCAGTTGCTGAGGGATGCTCTAGTCCAGTTTGTCCTCTGCGTCTTCTTTATGCATTTTTACCTCTACCCTTAATCTTCTTCTTTCGGCTTTTTAAACTGGTTAGGGGTCGCTACAGTGGATCACCTGTCTGCTCATGATTGGCAATGGAGTTTTACGGTGTTGAGTTGCCAACCCGGTGCCCAACCTTCCTCAGAAGGCACACACACAAGCATGTACTCACACCTAGAGCCAATTTAGAGTATCCAATCCACCTACAGCATGTCTTGTGGGAGAGAACTGGAGCACCCAGAGGAAACCCACGCGACCACAGGGAGGAAATGCAGACTCCGCACAGAAGGCACCTCAGCCAAGGATCGAACCGGAGAACCTCTTGCTGTGAGGCGGCAATGTTAACCACTGCACCACCGTGGCTTCCCTACCTCTACCTTTAATGAGCAAGTTTTTTTTTCAGAAAACAAGACAGTGCAAGGCCAAGGTTATCCTTACTGCTCATTTCTGGCCTCTGCTACAGCATCCCCAATAGATGTTAGATCATTGTCCAGATCTTCTGTCTCACCCATCTTGACTGCCTCCTCCAGACCAGAAGTCCATGAATCTAACTGCATAGTTTCTCTAATTCTAACCACAGTCAGAGTTGCCAGGCTTTGTACAACAGTCATCAGAATTATTTTGGCCTTTCAGAAGCTGTCCACAAAGAAAACATACCATAAAAAGTGGAGAAGATTTTCATATTGGGCTACTTCTAAGTGACTAGACCCTTTCTGGCATTCCAACCAGTTTAGAATTTCTAGCAAATCTCTTTGATAAAGGTTCTACTTATTCCACTATTAAGGTACAGATGGCAGCAATGTCAAATTTCCATACTGGTTACAATGATTCATCCTTGGCATTCCTAGAAGTTACTTAAGCCTTTCTGAGTGGGGCCTTTCTTTTACAGGCACAATCAGAGATATAGTACTTCCTTGCAATATTATTATCATGCTAGAAGCTTTGACTCAACCTCCATTTGAGCCTGCAATCTCTACAGACCTTAAATTTCTCACTTGGAAGACAATTTTTCTAATAGCAGTTTCTTTGGCCAGAAGAATTTCAGAATTACAGGCATTTTCTTCTAAGGCTCTGTATGTGATATTCCACAAAGATAGTTTTGCTGGGAACCAATCCATCCTTTGTCCCTAAAGTAGCATCAGAAGCAAATTTAAATAAATCTATAGAGCTTCCAGTATTCTTTCAACAGCACTCAAAAAAGGGAAATATACTTAACATATGATAGATGCTCATCATCGACTCAGATTCAGAGTCCCTGATCAAAGGGGTGGAAGGTTGGCATAACGGTTAAGGTGTTCACCTTACAAACACAGGGTCCAGGGTTTGATTCTCAGATGGGGTAAATGGCTAGGCTTAAAATGGCCCACAAAAGCAGTTAGCCTAGTATGAACCTATGAATTCTGTGTTGCCTTCTCTAAACAAAGGTTGGGGAAGGCTGCCACTGAAGTAACACTTTCACGATGGCTGTCAGATTGCATTTCTTTTATCTATAATAAGAAGAATTTGATATTGGTATATAAACCAAAAGCTCATTCAACTTGAGCAGTAGCTACCTCAATGGCCTTTACAAAGAGGATGCCTGTTGAGGATATTTGTGCAGCAGCACCTTGGTCAGCAATTTATACTTTTGTCTCTCATTGTAAGTTGGACATACAGTCCAGATCACATTCCTTATTTGGTTCCACCATTCTCAGGAATATCCTTCCTTGATACTGCCCAGAAAGATATCTTGGGAATCTGTCCTATACACTGAATTGTATGAAAATAGACAAGACTGGATACAAAAAGTCCAGTTCAACAGCCCTCCCTCCTACCCCCTTCTAAATTGAAACCTATAGCTTCAAGATTACTGAGTGGCATACACTTTTCACCCTGTCTGTGTACTCCCCTATTGGCTGTTGTCATTTACCTTTTCTGTGGGTTTTATGGAATGTATGGGGTATTCTGTATTAAAGAAAGTGGTGTACTTTCAAGGCAAGCTTTATCTGAAGGAAGGGAGTGGAGAACAGGGAATTATGGGTAGGGGAGGAGTCAGAGCCCTGGTACCATAAAAGCTTCCCGTCGAATCTGACAACCCATACACTGAACCAGATAAAAATCAGAGAACATGGATCTATTATTATGGTAAGTATATATATATATATATATATATATATATATATATGTATATGTATATATATATATATATATATTTTTTTTTTTTTTGCTACCAAATCTTAATTTCTTAATTTGCAAGATATGTAAGTTGTCATAAGATTAGAAAGTAGAATAACATAGAAAAAAAACATTTGTACATTGTGTTGAGTGACTGTGGTCTTGGCGTATTCTTTCTAGCGCCCCTAAGATTTCTTTCAAGAATTCATTGAGCTTAATGGGCTGGTTGGTCAGTTCTGCGATACTTCAAGAGATGGTAACCCCCTCTATCAATATCCTCCCATTCAAAGGTTGTTCTATATGCCTTTGTAGGCACTTAAGAACCACACATTCTGTTAAGGACCATATATTTAGAGTGCCTAATTGGATCTACTTTGGAAGCTCAAACTTTCAAAACTTTGAACTTCATATGGTCAGGACCATAACATCGAAGTTTTGAAAGTTCAAAACTTCAATAAAGCCCACCTGCACCCCCACACCCTCTGCTAATTAAATATACCAACTCAGAGGTTGCACGACAGTGAAGAGAACGGTAAATTTCCCTTTCCGCACTGTACGGCAATCTCCATTTAAACCATATGAAGTTTCAAAACTTCGATCTTGTAGTCTTAACCATATGAAGTTTGAAGTTTTGAACCTTCGGGCTTCCAAAGTAGCCTAATCATAAGGGATATTGTAATTCAACAGTGATCTGTGTTATTATTTGTTTATATAATAAATATTTCTTGCGGCATACTAAGATGAGGAACTTGATTAGAATATGAGAACACATATATTTGTAATGTTTCAGTTACTAGCTCTGTAGTATTATATTTTTAGAAGCACATGCAGAAAATAGTGGCCTTCTAAATTTCTTTTTAAATATTACTCCAACCACTCAGATTTGTATTTAGATGTATTTCATATTTGAAAAGAAAAGGACACATTTTTGGGGGAGGGGGAAGGAGACTTTTCAACTCAATGAATTAAGCAATGAATTGAAAATGAGACTTTGAACATTAATTTTATTCAATGAATTTTCATTAGTGGACTACATTACCTGTCGATATATTAGCTTTACTTATTTATTTAATTATTATTTATGAGTGGCTCACATAATATTGTATTTATCCATCTGTGGCTAATTAATAATTATTTAATAATTGCTTTTATTGTCAGAGGGGTTGTTTAATTGGTCCCCTTTACTGGTGTCTAATAGGTTTCTTCTGTTTTTAAGCTTTGTGTGTTTTTGAGTCTGTAACACTTACTACATAATTCCAGGATATTAACTGAGCTAAAGAAATAATTTTATTTATTTCACATTTGCTAACCGGGAAAGTCTGACTTGGAACAAAGCCAATTTTCAGAGGAGGCCCGGGGAGAAAGGCTCCAGATGCATATCTTTGTAATGTGGGAGGAAACCGGAGCACCCGGAGGAAACCCACACAAACACAGGGAGGACATGCAGACTCCGCACAGAAGGCACCCCAGCATCGAACCGGAGAACCTCTTGCTGTGAGGCGACAATGCTACCGCTGCACCACTGCGCCGTCCATAAATAAAATCAAGATAAATTGTTGTGAACAGCATGGGGATGTTTATAAAGTTAGGAGGAAAAATTTGGCTTTATGGTGGTGCTGCATGCAGAATGAGGTTGGTGATCATCACATTTGGTGGAAGTGTATGGATGTTTATAGATTCTGGGTGAACTTTCAGTACCACACTCTATTTTTCTCTGATTAAAGGAGTTATGATGCATATTTCACATTTTCATACTTTTTACAGACCCATTCCAATAATTCTGACTCTATATATCCCACAGTGTTAGTTTCACTTCATATGCTTACCAGGTCATGTCTGCTTGCAGATGCTAATTTGGTCCTTAATGCTGAATGCCCAGTTTGTAATATTGATATAATATAGACTATTGCTAATATTAATAACTTAAACAGCCAAGCATATCTCTCGATATGTTTATCTTTCTCCCCACACATACTCACCATACCGTCACACTCCATGCATGCAATTTAAATGAAAATATGGATGATATACCGCGGTTATTATTTCATTGACTTACATATACCTGATCATGTTAGCGTCCACGTCTCCTTGCTTCCTAATGTTGATAGTACCATTTTTGAAGTATTACTTTACTACACATACATTGTTAATATTTATAACTGCAGAGGGTAAAAAAAGAGGGCTACCCAGTTAAGGATGAGTGCATGGCACCCCCCCCCTTTGTGTGTCATTTCTTACAAAGATTCTCCAGAATTTCCAGAAAACCACAAATTTTAGGCAGAACAGGCCAAGAATATGAGACAAAAGTCTGGACATTCTGCGAAAATCTGCACATTTGAGAGGTATGCTGCTCTACCAAATCAGCCAGCCAGAAACAAAAGAAAGAGTCTAAGGCATACCTCTCAACTGTTCATATTTTCACATAATGTTTACATTTTTGCCTCATATTTGTGGTCTGTTTCTCATAAAATTTGTGATTTTCTGGCAAATCACTGAAGATTGAAGTCACTAATTAGTGACACACATTTGAGTTTCAGACTTTATATCCTTCAAAAATACACACTAATATAAAACCTTTCATTCTAGCTAGTTTCAAACTTTATAACAGCAATTTTTAAAATCTATCCCTATTTTAGACCTTTGTCCACCCATTATTTAGGCTTTGTCTACATTTCTTACACTAAGAGGTTGAGAGGTATGGTCTAAGAGGAAAGCAGGAAGAACTACCCTGATGGAAAAAAGGAAACAACCAGTGCCTCTGGTGGGAAAATTATTTTCATTTTTTTCTCTTCAAAGGGATTAACTAGGTGAAGGGGAAAAGTTTGTGCCTGTATTTATAGGAGAAGAGGCTACAGCCTCCACTTTATGTTAGAATACTAAATAAAGTACTGACTTGGCTGACGTCTAGATAAACCATAGTGATTTCAGGAAAGCTCAGTGGGAAGATGATACCCTGCATGAAGGTAGAGTCAACATAGAAAAAGGAGAGAGGGAGCGAAAAGAATAGGATAGACTCATTACACGCACCTACTTTGAGCTAATAAATGACCTTCTGTGTAGAGTAATCAAACATTGAGAACATACACTGCTGCAGTTATTAAGTCAAAAATCTTTTAGAATACTTGTAGTGAAATTAACACACAGCCATTTTTGGTTGGTTATTTAAAAATAAACAAAATAAGGGCTAGGCTTTTGGTTCAGTTTTACTGGCCTTATACTATGAAGTACATAAAGAGCTTTTGTACTACCTGACCTGACAGAACCCATCCCAGGATTTAAGAATGCTATGACAGTGTTGGTCAGTGTAAAAATCCCTTTTGAGCACAGAGTAATGAATATTGTGAGTACACTTCTGAAATCAAGTAATGTCCATGGGTATATCGTGGTAATTATAGAAAAACACTTTTTGAGGCAGCATCTCTGTAAAGAGTCAATGCAAAGTCTGTAGCTAAACAGCTAGTATTGCTCTTCGTAGGGTAAGCATTTCATGAGAAATTCTCACTGACTAGCCAACCCCCATTCATATCCAGTGTAATGCATGGACTTTGCCAGTCCTTTAAAGCGAAATAGCTAAGGGCATCTGTGTATCACCCTCAAATGGATTCTCAAATTGAGCACATATGAAAAATTTTAAAATCTATGTTGCAAAAGGCTGTAGAAATAGTGGGGGAAGAGGAACAACTGCTGTCATATCTTCGCTGGCTTCATATTATTGAATTGATATATGGCCAACACCTCAAGGCTTGCTAGATATAGCAAAATAAACATGGGAGGAAGAAAATGCTTCATTTAAGAGAGAAACATTGCATTTTTCAGAGCTACAGTACTGATTAAGAGCTGTAATGCCTTTAGTGCGACAACATATGTAGACTGGGTAGCATCCACATAAGAGAATGTATAACAGAAACAGTCGCCAGACAGAGTTCAAAACAGGAAATAAAGTACTTGTATTAGTACCTGCTATAGAAAGTAGGATTCTTGCAAAGTTGCAAGGCCTTTTTGAAGAAACAGAGCATGTAATGGAACTGAATTATAGGGAGAAGTAAGCATGAGAAAGGAAAGCAGAACAGTAATAGCACATAAATGCAGAAGCGTAGCTGGCTCAGTCAGCGCCCTGTGTCAATAACACAAGCCTGTACCCCACCCCCTCAGCATTTAAAGTGAAAATCAAACAACAAAAAAAACTTCCATGTAATAACCTGATCACTACAGCAACTGAGTTATTAAAGTTGCATCTATACCCTCCAACTAGCTCTTCCACTGAGCAAAAAAAAAAAAAGAAAGAAAATCTCCAATAACCTGATCATTACATTGTAGCGATCTGTTTATTACAGTTAGAACCACACACCCCCAGCTCTTCCACGGAAGCAACTGCAGAAAATACATGGGGATATTACTTGATTCCAGTTTGTGTCCTCATAACATTCTTAGTAATCTTTTTGAGTTAATCTGAATGTCTGCTACACTGCATGGATGGCCACAGGCAAGTCACTTGGACAGAACCAGACGACTAAGAAATTATTCTCATTTCCAAAAAAAGTGGAGAACAAAAGTATTAAAATTCGGCTCTTCCAAAACAGATCTTGTGATTCACTAAATTTTGTTTCAAAATATAACAGAACCTTAATAACTGAACGTAGAGCTCACTCTTTCAGGCCTATGGATACCTCTCAATCTCTTAGCACAATAATTCTGGGCAAAACCAGAGGTAATGGGGTAAAAAATGTCCAAATTCAAGGACAGATTTTAACCATTGTTCTTATAGATTTAGAAAGTTTCTAAAATAACAGGTTTTGGATTAACATGCATTTTTTGAAGGATGTGAAGTCTGAAACTCAAATGTCCGTTATTATTGTTTAATGAATTTAATCCTCAACAATTTGCCAGAAAACCACAGATTTTATGAAGAACAGGCCAAAAATATCACACAAAAATCTGGACCTTATGTGAAATTCTGGACCGTTGAAGAGGAATTGGTCTATGACTGTTTCTCAAGCTTTTTTCAAGAATGCATTCTTGGATGATATTGTGCAGCTGCTGTGTAGGCATCAATGAATATTTTTTGCAAGGCACTAGAAGTTGGATGTGATCTCTTGATCCATGGCTTCCTTTTAGTGCCAGATTTATCCAGGGCATTCTTTCATGAGGATGTATCCAAAAGTTTAGTTTGGGACTTGGTCGTAGAAGTAAAAAGGCTAGAACTACAGTCCCAGGTATGAAAGCTGCATACTTACCATAACGATATATCTGGATTAGCAGTTCTATCCTAATTACCATTTCCTTCCTCAGAGTCATGCAAATGATTGTCTGATGAGTTTTTGCCCCATGTGACTCTTTCATGTCTATGAATGCTAGTTAGCTGAATGGCAGTACTAGATAACAGTGGAGTGCTAGTAACACTGCACAACTAACCTTTTTTGAATACCTTCAGCCACTGTCAAAGCATATTCCATGAAATATTTATTTTATTCATTTATTTTTATTTTATCCTTTGTTCACCGGGTTAGCCCAACTAGGCCAATAGCACCTTTCTGGGGAGACCCAAGGTGGTATTTGCACTCTAGGGGAAATTTTTGCCAGAGCATTGGGGGCCTTCCCTTAATACGGAGATTTCAGTTGGTATGTAATGGCATGATAGTATAAAATATATATAGATTACATTTTGTATTTAATGATAGGACTTGTTTAATGCATCTTGAAATCAATGGTAAGGAGTAGCACTTTGTCGTTTGTCATGAGATGTTCCAATATTTCATGGCAATAGTCTACTACATTACTGTAAACACAGTATTTGTTTCCATCTGTCACAATGTATGACATATTTTCCTTATCACATAATATTGTCTAATCATTTTTTCTAGCTACAACATCCATAATGCCAGAAGAAAAAGGAGCAAGACTGACCCCACAAGGCATTTCATATGATACAGTCCCTCACATTGTTAATGCAGATGGTCAGTACTTATTTTGTAGAACATGGGAACCAGCTACTGAACCAAAGTAAGTCAGTGTTTAAAAACACTATGATTCCTAATAGCAGTTTAACTGAAATGTTTAAATACATGCTATCTTACTGACTGGTCGTGAAAAGTTTGCATGTTTAAGAAGAACATTCATGTAAATGAAGTTATACCTATGTGAGAATTTGTCTCTAATTGCTGCATTTGTAAGAACTAAAAAGTGCTGACATATTTACAAAATAATGAATATTTCAAACATCTGGTAGAGCCTGCCATACTTCTGTCATTTTGTTCAAGATAGATTCCATCCCCGAGAAGGTGTAATCTTTCTAAATGGCAATATTAATGTTGTAGAAGTAAAAGGAAAACCACTGATTCAGTATGAAAAATACTGAAATGCATGGATAACATATAAAATTAATAAATGGAACTACCAAGTATTATAAAAAATTTTGGTTTGTTAAATTCCGTGATAAATGTCAGTGTAGCAACAAAAGTGCTAGGGTCAAATTTCAAAGCTCTGAAAAGGTGGGGATTGCTAAGAGCACTGTATTTAAAATTCTTCCCTCTAATAATTTTTCAAGTGATGAAGTAAGCAGAGAAGTCAAAGCAATATGATTATCTCCCCATCTCCCCTTTCCAAGTCCTTTCTGGTTCTTTTAATAGGTTCATAGGTTCATAGGTAGGTACTAGGCTATCTGCCCGAGTGCATTTATAAGCCTAGCCAGAGTGTGTCGGTTTTCGCCGCCCCATTGATTAATTAACTAATCCTCTGTCAAGCAGAGTCAATGAAGTTATCCCAGAGGTGTATTTTCTGTTACTCATCCACTCGTCAAGGTTTCTCTTGAAGAGTGTTAGTGAGGGACTCTGCCTAATGTAGTTTGGAATTTTGTTCCAAAGCATGGGGAGTCTCTGTGACAGGAATCTATCCCTCCAGCATGTTCTATTTATTGTTGTGGCAAGGTTTAGCTCACTAGAGCATGTGGCACACAGTGACTTGGATTTCTTTAGGTGGAGCATGTCCATCAATTCTGAGTTGGACATGGCTTTGTAATTCAGGCAGAGATCACCTCTGAGTAAGCGATATGCCACTGAGTACAGCCAGAGTTTTTTCAGTCAGGCTGCATAGGACATATGTTTGAGGCCAGTAATCCTCTTGGTGAGGTAATTTTTGTGGTCTTTCCAGCTGTTGGAAGTGTCTTTTGATGTACATCCCAAATGGGGCATTGTATTCCATGATGGGTCTGATGAGTGATGAGTAGAGGGGCACTATAACCTCTTTATTTCTAGATGCGAACCCTTTAGTAATTAGATGGGCCACATAGAAGGATTTCCTAACTACTTTAGCAATAAGATTGTCAAAGGAGAGATTACTAACTACCTGGGTCCCCATATCTCTTACTACCTCCTCTGTATTAAGGGGGCTGCCACCTATGTGGTAATTCGTGAGTGTTTTGTTTTTCCCAAACGGGATGACTATGCATTTTTTGGCATTTAGCTTGAGGCCATGACTTTGACACCAGGTGTCCATCTCAGTAAGGCCCTTTTGGAGGATGTCCGTGTCAGCCGAAGAGTCAATTATGGCTCCCAGTTTGCAGTCATCAGTGAACTTGGTTAGCCATAGTCCTCCTGTGTTTGCCTGTACTTCTGAGAAGTATATGCCGAACAGTAGGAGTCCCAGGACCAAGCCTTGCGGGACACCCCTTGTGACTGGTTTAGAGTCGGACCTGGAGCCCGCTATTCTTACCGTGTGAGTTCTGTCTGTAAGCCAGTTGGCAACCCATCTTGTGACATAGGGGTTTATGTTCAGGCTGGTGAGTTTTTCTGTAACACCTGAGTGGGGAATTGTGTCAAAAGCCTTGGCGAGGTCAAGGTATGCTGTGTGAACAACCTTTCCCTCGTCTATGGCCTTGGTGACTGTCTCGAAGAAGTCAACCAGGTTTAGTAGGCATGATCTGCCCTTAACAAAGCCAAACTGGGTCAGGTCAAGTGTTTGGAGGTTCCCAATGTCTTTGTTAATAAGTTCCATGATGATGCGATCCATAACCTTGCAGACCAGGCTAGTCAGATAGTTACCAGGGTCAGTTGTGGCCCCCTCCTTTGTGGAGTGGAATAACCGTTGCTGTGTGCCATTCTATGGGCACGTAGCCTGTGGAGAGGTTGAGGTTGAACAGGGTGTTTAGGTGGGGGGTTAGTTCGTTCTGTAGTTCATGCAAGACGCAGCCTGGAACACCATCTGGCCCTATTGACGCTGTGTTTTTGGCTTTTGAAAGGGCAGTTTTCACCTGTGCGTCTGTGATTTTCGAGACACTACACTTTTCCAGTATTGTTGTGGGCCTTTTTGGGGGTGAGAGGGGGGTGAAGTTTGCACTGAATCTATCTGCCAGGATGTTGGCAATATCAGTAGGTTCAGTTTATTTTGTGCTATTTTGCACTAGTTCAGTGCATATCTGCGAGTTGCCACTTAGATTCTTAACATAGCTAAAGAAGGCTTTGTGGTTATTTTTTGAATCCTTGGCTATTTTTCTTTCGAAGTTAGCCTTGGATGATTTTATGAGGAATCTTAGTTACTTACTGATACTGATTAGGGATGTCTTTCCTTCTTAGGATTTGCTTTTTTTTCCTGAACTAGTTTCCTCCTTCTATTGTATAGCCTGTTTATGGCAGGGGTCGACCAGACTGGTTTCCTTTTCTTAGAGGAGTGAGTCTTGGTTTTGCTAGGGATGGCATGATCCATGAATCCTTCTAGGTGCTCATAGAGTGCATTTGTAAAGGTTTCTGCATCTTGGGCAGCATTATCCTTTAGCGTGGGGGCTGTGACACTTACCACATCTTATCATCACTGCAGCTTATACCTGTTCCATTTCCCCACTCACCTTTACTACATGCAAATCTTATTGGATGTAGACAGTTATACCTGGCAGTGAGTCTTCCATTTGGTGGCTAAGAGAATAAAAGTTGTGAGTTCCAAGAGAGTGATTTCAGATATAACTCACTGGACACAAAATGGAATTGTCACCCCCCCCAAGTACCAGCTTGTGACAGATATTTAGGGCTATAATCTTGTTTTGAACAAGTTGTCAGAAAAAAAGCAGGTAGTGTCACAGAAGGTGAATACTACACAAGAAGTAGGTACAAGCTGCAGTGCTCCTGTAAATACAAGATCTAAGTGTGTAAACAGTAGGTATGTATGACTGCCACATATCTTGCAATCTCTTACTATAAGAAATATGGACAAAGCTTAAAATAATGAGTGGACAAAAGCTCAAAAATATGGACAGATTTTAAATATTGCTCTTATAAACTTAAAAAGTTGATAGAATAACAGGTTTTGTGTTAGCATGCATTTTTTTGAAGGATATAAAATCTCAAACTCAAAATTAGTGACTTCAGTCCTCAGTGATTTGCCAGAAAACCACAGATTTTGAGAAAGAGATCAAAAATATGATGCAAAAATCTGTACATTCTGTGAAAATCTGGACAGTTGTTGAGAGGTATGGTCTGCGCTGCATTATTATTTGAAAAATATGTCTTAGATTATGTTTTACACAAAATGAAGTATCTTTATGGATAAAGTCACAAAGTTGGAAAGGGACATTGGGTTGTCATATTTGTTTATTGCAAGTGCTGTAGGAGTGTACTAAACTTTTTGGCAGTGCCATTGTGATGTATGGTTATACAGAATTCTGGTAGTTTTCTTCACTGCCCAAAATAAATAAAATATTAATACACACTGCATTATTTTAAGAGCTTTATTGTTCCATTATATGTATACACACACACACACACACACGTGTGTGTGTGTGTGTGCGTGTGTGTGTGTGTGTGTGTGTGTGTGTGTGTGTGTGTGTGTGTGTGTGTGTGTGCGTGTGTGTGTGCGTGCGTGTGTGTGTGTGTGTGTGTGTGTGTGTATATACAAACGCACACTCATATGCACTCACTCACACGTGTACATATGCATACATTATATATTTTTAAATATATATGTTTATATACACACAGACACACACGTACATAGTTGTGCATAGATTATATATTTTTTAAATATATATATATGGGTACAGATGCACACATAAATATATGTGTGTGTATGTGCATGTACATGTATACATATATACAAATGTTGACTGTAAAATAATTAATCTTTTATGTGCAGTTTCCTGTGCTATAAGCATTGACAGCTTGAGTGCAACATGATGCCACAGATAACTGTGCATGATAAAGTATATCCCATTGCTAAATAGATTTGGCATAAAAATAGCATAAAAACATCTGACAAAAATAATTTGTTTCAACTGTATTTTGAAAGGTAGAGTAAAAAGAAAGATTTAATTAATAACTTATTTAAGACCCCCCCCTATTAACTATGCACATGGTAAATAATTTGATATCATTCACCCATATTATTGGCCTTAACCTTTAGAGAATTTGAATTTGAAAATTATTTAATGAAAAGCAGGATATTTGCATGAAAACCAGTAAGTTGTGGATTTATTTATAAACAGAGATTATGACTTCTAGGAATTTATAATGGAGTAGCTAAGACAGAAACAGGAAGCACTGTATGCAAGAAGTAGTATTAGCAATGTGGTGCATTTGGAGAGCTGGAATACTGCTGCTGGTATTACTACAAATAATAATAATAGAAGGAAAGCTCAGGGGCAATAAATGTTTTCTGTCTCCTGGTGTAATGTCTTAAGTGAGAAATGTATAACCATGGTTAAAATACATGGAAACTTTTAAGGAGTGTGTGTCCCTTGGAAGCTCATTATTTCATACATCAGAGGGAAAATATAGTTGATATGTTAATGCATAGACAATTTTTATGTGCTTTGCAGTTGAATGGCAGGGAACTTTACCAAGAGGTGCGTTTAAATATAAGGTAAACATTCAATAAATCAGATGACATTATTTATATGGTAAAATGTTATTTTTTACAGTAATGGTCTTTATGCATTAAAGTGTCCCTGTGAATATGATTGAATTACTTGGATATGTGCTTGATTCAACCCAGAAGGCAGAAATAATTAGACTTTTTCAAAATGCATCACAGATGGATAGATATGCCATTAAGTATGGATATGATTCTGTGGATGCAGCATTAAGGGCTGCAGAGACAGGACCAATAATCAGGAGGCATGTTGGTCTAGATTTACATCTCCTGCCAAGGTATGCAAATGCTTATTTTCACAATGTATTGTTTGGCCAAGGAGTCCCTTTGGACCCCCATTTCATGAGGTATTTAAAAGAGTAGAGTAAGACAGTGGAGTTGGTGAAAGGTGAAACAGTCTTTTCCACCGTTAAATACCTAAGTCTGTTAAAGGTATTCTTATTGTGTATGTGCTTATAAATCTTTCAGGCTACACCAGCTGTTCCACTTACAGGGTTCACTGGTAGCATGAAAAGTATGTTACCACAGTTTTTTGACAGAATGGTAAGCCAAGAGTATAATTTCATAAATTAACTCCTTCCTAACCTCTGGGAAGCACATGGCTCCTAGACATTTTTGTATACTGCAAGCTTGCTCAGCTGCATGTACTCTGTAAGTGGTTTTGAGAGTATGAAGCAATTTGGAAAGATTTGTTGGAATCTGTAATACAGGAACATTGGATACACCCTACTGGTTTGCTATAGAAGAATGTAGATCAGGGACAGACAAAACTGGCTTTTGATGAAGTATTATGAATATATCTGATATGGGTAAAAAGGGAGTTGTTAATGAAAGCATAAGATATGTACATCTTAAAGACACAGTTGCGAAGCGCTTCTCATCAGTCACTGAGAGATAACATCTTCAGGCTATCCAAATATTGTTTTACTGGCATATGGTGTTCCTTACATCTTGAAAGACAGGCATGATCTCTTAGAGTTGGAAAATCTTTAGGCTACTGCAGGACTTGAGGCATTGAGTGTTTTCTCTCAGTTTCAGTTTCATCTTCTGACCTCAAGAGGAAGCTGTCTACTGCTGACAAAGATGCTACCACCCCCAACAACAAACAGAATCCCTGGGTTCTCCCTCCCCTGCTGGCCTGTCTATTTCAAAAAAATCAAGATCCAGACTTAGCAGTGTTGCTTGTCTAGTGTCAGGTCTAGGAGGTCCATTACTAATGATTTGGATTATAATAAAATGTGGAAAGTCTTTCTTTTGATGCAGCAAATGTGGTCCCTGGTTTCATCTCCCCAGTAATACTGAGGTGAACAGACCAGCTTTTTTGTCAAGATTTTCTGTTTCAGGAACTTTTCCTTCCTTTTC
The DNA here is from genome assembly GCF_019279795.1 of Protopterus annectens. Taxonomy (NCBI): domain Eukaryota; kingdom Metazoa; phylum Chordata; order Ceratodontiformes; family Protopteridae; genus Protopterus; species Protopterus annectens. The sequence continues at coordinate 56,984,810 of NC_056740.1, read as the reverse complement.
AGGGAACTTGTCAGGTTTCAATATCAATTGCCCTGTGGTGGATACACCAATGCCAGGGTTGACGTTGATGGCCTTCTTAGGATCAACTTGTGATCCTGGTCTTGGGGGCCACAACTGTTGACCTTCAGCTTTTTGTAGTTTACTGCACTGTCAGGGTACTGACCACGAGTCTTTCTTGATCAATGAAGCCTTTTTTATGTCAAGAGTTCATAGCTTGGTATCAGATTCAGATCCACCTGCCTCAGGCCTGATGATTCCATTTCTGAGGTCAGTCTTTTGGTGCTTAGAGTTGAGGTCCACAGCTTTGATGCTGAGTTACTTATTGGTATTGGGGTTTGAGACTTTTTCCAGTCCTCGGAATTTTCATGCTGTGATCATTGGTGATACAGCAGGGATAGATTTCAGTCCAAGATCCATCCATGCAAGTCTCACTTCATGCTGCCTCCCCCAGCTTGGACTATGACTGTTGGTGCCTAGGGATCACATTTGCCTCCATTAATACCAATCCATCTCCTTCCAGTACAGGATGCTTTGACTGGGGTCCCCCAGGATGTCATTTAGCGTCTAGTCCCTCCACCTTGGAATCCTCCTTGCGGATGTGGTCAGGATAGTGCAAGTGCAAGAAGAAGCACATAGACCCACTCATTGTGCTCCCATCCTAGCTATCAATAAGGATAAAGTAAAACATTGGAATCCCCAGCCCTCATATTGCAAGTTTGTAAATTTGTTGGGATCCTCAAGATAATTTGGGCCAAGGCAGGATGGACCCCCAAGCCTCTTTCTCCTCTCAGAACTCAACTTAGAGAACTCCTTCCACTTTAAGTCAATCTCCTTGATGATGTCCCCACCAAATAAGATGGTGCAGCTGGTGGGAAATATGTCAAGGAAGAACCCAGATGTGGTGGACAAGATTCCAGAGGGACTAGATAGGATCCTTCAGTCATCCAGGACTGGGCAGGACTTGCTTCTTAGCCTTAAAGTGAACTCTGTAGTGGTCACAGCTGCCTTGAAGAAGGTTCTTATTCTGCAGACCCCTGCAGTTCACCCATGAAACAAAGCATCATGTGTCTTAGATTGCATAGGGAAGCATGTCTAGTCATCTTTCACACTGAGCCTGAATCTGATAAACTACATGCCTCACATTGTAAGATTTCAGAAAGACTTGATACAGGAGACCTACAAGACTCTGGAAGAGCTGACAAAAGGAGAAGATAAGAAGAAGCCACTCTATCTGTTGTCATACATATCCTTCTTATCTAATATCTCTATGTAACTTGTGCCTAATGTGTTGGATGGGGCATCAGGGGCAGCTGGAACGGCAATTACACATAAACATCATGCCTGGCACTGTTTTTACTAATTTTGCCAAGAATACCAAGGCCAGTTTCCTTAATGCCTCATTTGATAGTAACCTCTTCTTTGGTCACACAGTAAAAGCTGAGTTTCAAGAACAGGAGGGCAAAACCTTCAGTACTGTTGGAGTTAAGTTCCAGATGACTCAGCACAACATTTTAAGATGCCACAAAGGCTTTTACAGTACTTTTTAGGTGCATTCAGCAAAGGTTTGATAATCAAAACTCTGCAAGAAGCCATAGAGGCCACATAAGTTTTGAGAATGGCCATCAGCTAAAAGGAGGACAGCCTTGGCAGAAGGATCAGTGGCTTCAATCTAATCTTTGAAGGCTTGCTTTACTGCTTCACTGTGTGGGCAGTTGGAACCTGAGTTATTTTCCACTTTTCCAAGTGTGTAAGGATGGTTATATTCAGAAACCATTCTTTTATCCTCCTATCCTACTCAGGTGAGTTTTTACCCTTTCTTCACATGTTGCTTTGTCAAAGAGCTGTGGACAGAATAGAAGTGTTAAGTCTTTAATTAAAAGAGCCATTCAGGAGACTGCCAGACTATTAAGAACAAGAATTTTACTCCAGGTTCTTTTTAGTTCCCAGCATGATAAAAAAACTTGGGCCCACACTGAGTTTTTTCTCATGGTATTGATGCAGTCCATTCTTCTGTGTCTGTATGAAGGAGACTGGATGTGTCCTTTGGACCTTCAAGATACCTATCTGCACATAAAAATAACAAATAAGTCTTGAATGTTCCTGCACGTTTGCATAACAGCCCATCACTACCAATTCTGGGTTCTTCAATTAGTCTCACCTCTACTCTCAAGATTTTCATGTAATGCATAGCAGTCATAACAGCTCAGCTGAAGCTGCAGGAAACCAAGGTTTTCCCTTACCTGAATGGCTGGCTCCTAGCAGCTGCAAGTATGATGACTCGTCTATTAGACAGGAACTGTGTTCTATCTTAGTTTCAGTCCTTGGAGATTGTGGTAAATACAGCAAAGTCTTAGTTGATGTCCTCGTATACCCTAATTTTCATCTGATGTGTTATGGACCCCCTCTTTTTTTTTTAGCCTTTTTTCCTTCTGATAAGATCCTTTGTCTACAAACAACCAGTATCTCAGATTCTTCAACAAATTATTCTGGCAGCTGTTTGCCTTGGGGCCCTAGATTTGATGTCCTCCTCAGTTTACTTGGTACATGGTAACCAAAGACATCTTTTACATGAAGCATTTGCAATGGCCTTTGATGGTTCAGGGAAAGCAGCTTATAGAGCCTTTTGGACTTTCTGGTCAGAATATCAAAGAAGTGCAAGGACCATATCCGATGGTAAATTCAAGACAGCAACTTGTCCCTTGGCAATTCCTTTCTAGTTCCTACTTTGATTGTGATAGTTACCACATATGCTTCTGCTTTAGGGTCATGGGCCATTTCCAAGAGTGGATGGTCAGCAGCCCCAAGCACACTCTTTCAAACCAACACCCACTTCAACACATAGAGCTACATCTCATGGAGCCTCTACCTCTAAGTCTGTAAGGCAAGTCAACACACAATCCAACATTCTAGTCATTGGAGACTCCATCGTGAGACACACTGATGTCCCTCTCACTAGGCTGAGTAAGGAGAAAGTTACGTTCAGTTGCTTATCAGGGGCTAGGATCCACCACATTATGCATGCAATCAGGTCAATGGACCACAATTACCAAGATAACTCAGTCATAGTCCATGTGGGAGTAAATGACCTGAGACGTACTTCCCTAGACTATATGAAGAGAGACATCATAGAGCTCTTGGAATATGTGTCTCAGGCTGATATGAGCCTAGCATTGAGCAGCATTTTACCTTCTTCAAGGATGATGCCACAATATGAACAAAAGATGATTGACTTTAATAATTGGCTGAGTTTCTGGTATCATTCTAAGGGGGTGCAGTATTTGTCAACATGGAAGGAGATGGTCAACAGACCATGCTGCTTTGCCAGGGATGGTTTACACCTCTCCCCTCTAGGCTTTCGAATATTAGCTAAAACATTGTCTTCCCCCATAGTGCCTTTTTTAGGCAATGCCAAACTGAAAGTACTAACGACGTAGCAAATCAAAACCAAGAAAATCTAAAGGCATTACTGCTCAATCCTAGGAGCCTAAACAAAAAACTCCACTCCCTGGAAGCTCACTTTACCTGAGAGAATGCTGATGTCTGTGCACTCTCTGAAAGATGGTTTAAAGCTGAAGAGAGCACACCAACAGTGCAAGGTTATAATGTCTTCCACACATTTAGACCAGCTACTTCACAGGCAGGGACTAAAGGTGGAGGTGTCTCTATTTACATAAAAAATAAAGACACTTGAAGGCTGATCAAACCGGACAATGCACTTGAGCTGCTCCATGTTCGAATCACCATAGATAAAATCCAATACCACTTCCTTGCAAGCTGTTGGTCCCCCTGTATGACTCAGGAAACCGTACCATATTCATGGGTGACTTTAATTACCCCACTAGTAACTGGGAATCCTATACGACATCAAACATACATACACAAAGATTCCTGGATTTTGTAAACACAAACTCCATGGACGAGATAGTCAATACACCAAATAAAGCAAAAATAGTTCCAGACTACGAGTAGGATGAATCCTTTTTAAAATTTATTATAAATCCACCAAAAGATTTTAAAAGGATTCATCCTACTCGTAGTCTGGAACTATTTTTGTTTAGTTAGTTGTCTTTGGTCTAATTTGGTTGGTTTCATAGTCAATACACCAACCAGGGGTGCAACCATACTGGATCTGGTCCTCACTAATATGGGGAGAGTGCTGCACACCCCCTAATGTAATGCCTTCCTTGGTAAGGTCAGACCACAAAATAGTCTCCATTGAAGTAAAAATAAAACCTGGACCCCCAGCTTAACCGGGGATAAAGATTCTCAATTGTTTGTTTCATATTCCAGAAAGTTTCTGTTCAAGCAGGTGTCATAATTATCAGTGTCTAGATATGTATTTGTTCTATAAGATTTTGTTATAAAAACTATTAACTGTTAGACTGATGTAACCAGGGTCCATTCTCTCAGAGCCACATCTATTTCTGAAATGCATCTGTGAATAATTTTTGTGTGGCAGCTATATGGGCATCACTGAACACTTCTGCAAGACAACACAAGCTAGATAAAATCTTTAGTTTCATGTCTTCCTTTGATGCCACTATTCTCTGAGGCATTATTTCATGAATATTCAGTGAAGAGATGCTTTGGGAAAGAAAATGCTGATTGGTCAGTAAAGGCTAATCAAATTATTTAGAAAAAAATAGTTTGTCAGAAGGAATGCAATGCAAACCATTAAGTGTGATTGCAGCCTTAGTGTACCAGCAATGAGTATGTACAGTGTAGTCATGTCAGCAACCTGAGTTGCTAGGGGAAAGGAACTGTTGACTGATCATTATAATTTGCCAAAAAGAATGCAGAGCAAACTGTTATGTTTGCTTATAGCCTTATTGTATTGGCAATCCTTTTGAAAATGCGCAATGCACTCAGGAGGCATCCTATGCTGCTAGAGAAAAGAAATGATTGGTTGGTAAAAGTTACTAAAATGCTTAGAAAAAAAATTGATATGGCAAAAGGAATGCCAAGAAAACCATTAAGTGTGATTATAGCCTTATTGTATCAGCGATGTATCTGCAGTGCACTTGTAATGGCAACATAAGCTACTAGAGGAAATGAATTGCTGATTGGTCAGTATAATTTAATCAGAATACTTAGAAAATTCTGATTTGTCTAAAGGAATGCAGAGTGAACTATTATGTTTGATTACAGCTTTATTTTCTCAGAGATGCATCTGTGGATGCACAGTGCACTGCTGAGATCAACCTAAGCTGCTAGAGGAAAACAACTGCTGATTGGTCGGTAAAAGCTAATCAAAATACTTAGAAAAGTTTTGAGTTGTGAAAATAAATGTGGACTATTATATTTTATTACAGCCGTATTGCATTGGTGATCCTTCAGCACATGCACTGTGCGCTGTTTACTGTTCAGCATGGGAGTAATGATAAAGAAGATAGAACTCCAATCTCAAATATGTAAGTTATGTACTTAGAATAGTGATAACTCTGGGTTAGTAATTCCATCCTCTTTACTAAACCCACCGTCCTTTACTTAGGCTACCCCTTGCATGGATATCAGACACCAGTAAATGGGTCCATAACAGCACAGTTTTGTGGGGGGAAAAAAGGGAAGGGGCCTTCAAAATGATTCCAAGCTAGTTTATAGGTTCATGGGTGTGTACTAGCAAACAATCACAAGAGCCTTTTCAGTCCCAAATCTCTAACAAGTTCTGGTACCCTTGATAAGTTTAAGCAGGAGCCTGGTAGATGAACCATTTGTAGGCTGCCTGTGTCCAATAGAGACAGAGGTGCAAAACCAGGGATGAGGTTCTTGTTCCCCATCCAGTTGTCCAAGTTACACTTGAATTGGGTTAGGGAGGAGCTCTGCTTCACATAGATGGGGAACCTGTTCTAGAAAACGGGTTGTCTCTGGGATGCATACAAGTCTGTCCAACAGGTCCTATTTATATCACAGGCAATGTTTAAGTCTTTAGAATGGGTAATTTTGGTGCTGTGTGTTTTGCAGATATGCAGAAGGTCCATCAGAGTGGGGTCTAGCAATGTCTTGCATGCCAGGCATAGATCTCCCCCAACAGCTTGTAGGAGACAGAATACAGGGTTAGGGCTTTGAGGCGTTTGCATAGGACATGTTACTTACACCCTTTATTCTTTTAGTGTGGAACTTCTCTGGATCCTCCAATTGTTGGATGTGTCTGGTTAGGTACATGCCAAAGGAAGCATTGTACTTAATGATAGGTCTGATGAAAGCTGAATATAGTGGAACAATGACCTCCATGGACCTAGATGCCATACCTTTGTTTATAATTTGCACAGCATAGAATGATTTCCTCACTACTATAAACACATGATGTTCAAAGGCCAGAGTACTGTCTATGTGTGTCCCTAAGTCCTTGACCACTGGGTCGACTGTTAGGGGTGTGTTCTCAGTATGATAGCTACTGGTGGTGGATGACTTCCTGAAGCATCCTGTTATGCATTTCTTGGTATTTAGTTTTAGTCCATGTCTCTGACACAAGTTATTTGTCTGTCTCAGCACTTCCTGGAGAACATTAGTATTGGTGTGTGAATCTATGACTGTAATTTGCAATTGTCAGTAAATCTGGTCATCCAGAGGGCCTAGACATTAGCCTTAACTTCAGAGAAGTAAATGCCAAAAAGGAGTGGTCCAAAGACTGATCCCTGGGAGACTTTGCTTGTGACTGGTGTCTTTGTAGAGGTGGACTCCCAAATTCTAACTTCCTGGGTCCTATCTGTGAGCCATCTAGCTATACACTGGGTGACATCAGGATTTATACCTAACCTCTTGAGTTTGTCAACAATACCTGAGTGGGGTATTGTGTCAAATGCCTTGGCCAGGTTAAGGTGGGCAGTGTAAACAATTTTGCCCTCACTAATTGCTTTGATAACCTTCTCAAAGAAGTCTACCTGGTTGAATAGGTATGACCTGCCCTTGAAATCAAATTAGGTTTGGTCCAGTGTCAGGAGGTTTCCTATGTCAATTTTGATCATTTTAATGGCTGTGCATGCAGGACTAGTTAGAAATATGGGACTGTAGTTTCCAGGGCCTGTAGATGATCCACCTTTCTGCAGAAGGATGAATGTTGCTATTTTCCATTTGTGAGGCATGAAGCTGGTTTGGAGGCTACTGTTAAATAGTGATTTCAGATGGCCGAACAGGTTATGTCTCATATTATTTAGAAGGCATCCTGGGAAACTGTATGGGCCCATTAATGCAGCATTCTTGGCTTTAAAGAGAGCATAGATGACCTCTTCCCTAATGGTAATAGGGGGGAGTTATGTTTGATGGTATTTCCTGAGGGGTGCTTGAGGGGAAGAGATGGGTTAAATTAGAGCTTAATTTGTCTGCCAGTAGGTTTGCTATATCTTCTGGCTCAGTATAGATGGCTCCATTTACAATGAGCTCTGCTCACAACTGTGTATTGCCTTTGAGGCTGTGGACATAGTTAAAGAACGCCTTTTGGTTGTCCTTGGCCTGGGAGGCCACATTTACCTCAAATTTTGCTTTGATAGACTTTTATTTGTCTTCTGAGTTGTTTGTTTAGTCTGATGACGGTGCTTTTATCCTGCTGGGTGGTACACATCTTAGTTATGCCATGATGTTCTTCCTTCTCTTATATAGCCTACTGATGTTGTGATTCCAACAGGGTGGCTTGTTTTTTGAGTTAGGAGTTTAACTAAATCCTGCCAGTCTTAGTTCTAATCATTACAATATATACACAACCACCAAGATATCCCGTAGTGGTGGGATGCCAAGGTTATTTGGGAAAAGTGAAAAAAAATTATTAACTAATATCTTATGAAATTTTTAATTATGTTACTCATATAGCCAACATTTAAAGAATTACTTTTCAAATCTAGTAATGTAGTTTAGGGGAAAAGATATGTACCAAATGAATTTAGATGTTTTTTGTAGCCTGTATAAGAGAATAAAACATGGATGTTGCAGTGGTATGGCAGTAGCGTTGTTACCTCACAGCAAGAGGCTCTCCCATTCGATTCTCGGCTGGGCTTGGGAGTGCCTTCTGTGTGGAGTCTGCATGTCCTCCCCGTGGTTGGGTAGCGTTCGAAAGACATGTGTGCGTAAATGGGCGTGCCTTCGTTGAAGGCTGGGCGTCGAGCTGTCACCTCGGCATTTCGTAAAAATCTACTGCCAATTATTAGTGGGCCAGAGTTCTGCTGTGGTGACCCCTTACCAGGAAAAGCCAAAAGACAATCAACATAAGAGCATAAAACATAATTTTAATATAGTAGCCCCAGACCACTTTTGTGGTACTAACCATACAAATAGATATATAATTGAATTAATGAAATTCTACTCAGCAAAAATACTATTTTTGTCTTGTGTAACTTTTTCTGAAAATTCCTGATAAGCTATTTCTCTCCTGTTTATACCATCATATGGCAGTCTATTTATGGATTTGTTTGAAAATTAATATTTTATAGTCATTGAGGGTTTTTTTTAAATGTGCATGGTATTATATTTTTGCTAAATAGTATTTTTCTGCAAAGTGGGCACATAGGCTGCTTATGATTTTGTTGCTTGAATACAGAACAATAAAAATGGCATACAAAATAAAAAAATAAGTACATCTTTTATGTAGCCAGATAATGTGGAGAGGAGGGATAAAGCCCTGACTATGACCCAGTTGACCCAAACTACGGAAGAGTAGAATGGGGAGTGAGAGTGCGCACATCTTTTTGGCTTTCCCTCTGCAGTGGGGAGAGATGGTTCCCAGCTGACTGCTATTCACCTTTGACAGGGACGAGGGGGTGACATCAACTTTGTATCCCAAACTGGGAGCACACAGATTTTAGCGGTAGCAACTTTAGATACACCACAGTGATATGGTGTTGATAATGTCTCTTTGGACATTGTAAAGGTCACTAGAAATTCCTCTACTGCTTGTTTCAGATTAAAGGAAGGAGATGCTAATGGAGTATCATGGTGATTGTTACTGGTTGGGAAAGAAGTAGAGGCACTGAGACCCCTCTGTATGTGTTGAATGTTCTACTTACCTGGACTGAAATTTGCATATATCTTGGGCTGGGGGCTTGTTATGTAAGGTATCTTCAGACCTCAATCTGGGGGGTTTAGCCAGACTTACCTAGACTGGGAAGTGTGTGGTCTCTGTTCAAGGAACATACTAAACAGGTCTCCCCAAGGCTGCACTGCTGACCTGGCCTGAGATGATGGCACTTGTTATCAGTAAATGATAGTAGTAGAGAAAGTTTCAGGGGCATAAATAACCATCCTGGCTACCTGGATGATTGTCACCTTTGAAAAAAAGGGAGGCTTGATGGTTGGCAGGTATGAGAGCAAAAAGCTGTAGAAAAATACCACTGCTTATAGAAACTTCTTGTTTGTCATTAACTGTGTACATGGTGAAAGTTACTACCCTTCTCAAATACTGCCATTCCTACCATTTGAAGAAGACTTTCCTCAGACTTTAATATGTGTTGACAGGGTGGATTTTTTATGTGATTCTGTCAGTTGCAGATATATTATTAAATGGAGAATATGACATCCGAGAAGTTTGTAAAGCTTATAGTGAAGTTGCTAAGATGGGGAGAAGAGAAGTATTACATTTAAGAAAGAGTGACAATAGTGTTATAGACTTGGACAGGAGGGATAATAGTGAAAGGACAGGTTGGGGTAAATGGATGTATCTGATGTTGTCCTTTTCATTCTTCCTCACAAATGGGGTTGGATCCGACTTGGTCGCATACACTAGACTTTGGATCCAGCTCTTTGTACCCAAAATGCCCTATTCTGTCTCCATTACCTCAGATCTTGTTTGCCACCATCATGGTTAGATGCAGGCTCCACTCTCGAGCTAGTAAATTTGAATTTGTCATTGTTAATATACTATTCTTTTTCTGCTATAAACTTTTTTTCACATTTTCATTACCTCCCTCTTAGTTTTTTGCTGGGTGTTAGGTGTTAGTTCTCTCCTCTGTGCTGTTGCTTTTCTTCTCCTACATGAGTAGTTCTTTCCATTGTACCATTGGTGCTATAATTTCTTCTATACCTTTTTATACCACTGCTGGTAGTCTACTGCTTGCTTCCAAAAATAAAAGTTCTCTTGTTTTTTTGGCATTCTGTGCACTCTGTGGTTTTGTCTGCAGCTTTTAAGAAATGCCCTTCTTGTGGGCATAATATCCCCAGTTTGGATGCCCACAACAAGTGTTTACTGCTTACGACCAGACCATTTCAATACAGCCTGGACGGTGTGCTCTACTTTTAACCCCAGTGTGTTACAGGTTAATTCTAAAAGGACTACTACCAGCTACTGCAGGGGCTCAAATCCCCTCTAAATCAGCTAATTCAATTTCCTTGGAAGGAAAAAAGACGTCTCTTCCGAAGTCCCCTAGGGCTTCCTTGGAGCCATTGGAGAACATCTGTAAAATTTTGGATCCGATGACCTCAGATCCTAAGTCTGGAAGCCTTCTTTTATCCTAAGCAGTACTCCGATCTTCAACGTTAGCTCTGATCCTGATCTCTCCACTCCCTTCTACTTCCTCTTCGGATCCCAGGTCCTCAGATCTGAGAGCTAGTTCTGCCCACAGAAGTCATACCCTGGAGCATATGGTTAAACTAGTATCTCCTTCCTTGCCAGTTTAGCTCTTCCAAATGCCACAGAAACATTCCAGGCCTTCTTCCACTGTGTCTTCAAGGTCCTCCAGGAGTTTGTCAGAGGCGGATGTGGATAGGATGATGTGGAAATTTCTCAGGGCTCAGATCCAGATGGGGGTCCTGCCAGATCCACCCCCCCCCCCCCCGAGTCTGTGAGTGCACCTTCAAAGTTTATACTGTCTCCCTCTCAGATCCGACCAGTGGTTTCAGAGTTCCATCCACGATCCGTGAGAGGGTTGGTGTTGGGTTGGAAAGTTTCTTCCTCAACTCTGATGGTTTCCCTGACTGGTTCTGCTTCAGTGCCCTCGGATCAGAGCAGGTGTGGGAGCTGGGATGTTGGTACTGAATCTGAGGGGTTGGGTTCAGCTACAGTGTTGTTTGATCCATCCCTTCCTCTCAGAGCCTCAGCCCTGGACAGCTCAGATTCGATTCTACTCTTGAGGCTTGTACCCAGGGATATCCCAGACCAATCTTCTTCAGAGGCTTTGGCTCCAAGGAGGGGGGGGAGAGTTTCCACTGGTCCTTTAGTTTTCAAGGTGGTAGAGAGTGCTTTTTCTCTCCACAGAGAACCATTGTCTCTTGTCTCTGATACTACCCCTCCCCTATCTTTAATTCTGAGCTCTGAACCTGTCAGATTTATTCCACAGGGACAGCCAGTTCCAAGAAGTCTGCAGGCAGTTCCCCCTAGAGGAATTTCCCCTCTCGTCCAACACCTTCCCTGAACATCCCATGAAGGAGGTCCCTTGGAAGAGGACGTGTAAGAGGAGACACATAGACTTCCTGGTGGAGTTTGTCACAGAAGACACTTGATTTTGATGAGGGAGAGGGATGCCCCAGATCACCACCTGTTGATATCACCTTCAGAGGTATTCTCAAGATCCTGAAGCAGAAATGTGGTTGGTCATCCCAATCTCTTTCTCCTGAAGAATCAGTGTTTCCTAGAGGCTTTCAGTTCTGGACCATCTACGTCTTGGTTGATCCCCCTGGTGGATGAACTGACTGATTTGGTTTCTCACCTGGAATAGAAGGAACTGGACACTGTCAAACCCATCTCCAAATGTCTGGACAAAATGTTGTCCCCTCCTTCTGATAGACTTCACTCGTGCAAAGGTGTCCAGGTTGATACAATAGTAGTGGCAGCAGCTACCAAGAAAGAGTCAGCAGAACAGAGCTCTTCTGTCCATCCATCCAACAAAGAATCCAGAGCTTTGGACTGATTTGGAAAGTGAGTGTTCGCCTCAGCTACCTTCACACTGAGGTATCTAAATTATTTGGCACATTTTACTAGGCTACCAAGAGACTTAACTAAGGAGCTGTCAAATACTCTGTCGGAGTCCATGTCTGGTGTGGATTTCAAAAAGACTTCCTCTCAACTGGCCACTCTGCTGTCCATTTCAAATGCTTCAATGAAGTTGATCTTCCATACAGGGATGCTACCTCATGAGCAGCCGGTTTAGGAATAACCATAAGGTGACATGCTTAGATGTGCCTGTCTGATGTTGTAGAGCCCTTCAAGACATCCTTTGTTAATGGCCCATTTGATGGCACTTCCTTGTTTAGACTATAAGTTAAAGACATGCTTACCTGTAGCAAACAAGAAGGAAAGACACTGTCTGCTGTAGGAATCCTGTATTCTACATCTCAATGGCCCCTTCTCAAGAAACCAGTGAGGTGGTAGGAAGATGTGGTTCTGTAAGTCTCAGGGACCTTTCCAGAATTTGCATGGGGATAATTCTTCCAGAGGCAGAGGAGGAAGATTTAATGGTAGACATTGCCCTAGAGGCAGAGGGGACCCGCAGAACCAGGGCTTTAGAGCTTCCTTTTCAGATAGGACCTATCAGCGTTCCTGAAGCACTGCCTGACTGCCCAGCTCTGGAGACAGTCGGGGGTCGATTCTCTTTGCACCTAGATGCCTGGACAGATATCACAAAAGATTCTTGGCTGCTAAGAATAACATCCGGAGGTTACTACTTACCATTTTCTCTTCTTCCTACTCCTCAAAAGAAGAAACTTCCTGATGTTCCACCCAGTCAGGGGTAAGATGTAGCACAAGAAATACAAAAGCTGGTAGAGAAAAGTGTCATCCAAAAGGTCCCACCCAACCAGATAGGATTTGGAACTTACTCATGCTTCTTTTTGGTGCCAAAGAAAACAGGGAACCTCACATCCATTTTGGATCTAAGCAAGTCGAATCAATATGTAAAGAAGGTGAAGTTCCAAGTAGTCATGGTGCAGTCCATTCTGCCCTTTCTGCACAAGGATGACTGGATGTGATCTATAGATCTCAAAGATGGGTACTATTGCATAAAAATAGACAGGAGACATCTACGCTTTTGGCTAGGAGCCAGTTATTGCCAATTCATATCCCTGCCCTTTGGACTTACCATATCCCCCAGGGTGTTTATCAAATGCATGACAGTGGTAGCAGCTCACTTCAGGCTCAACGGATTCCAGGTGTTTCCATATCTAGATGATTGGCTTCTCACTGCACCAGCCAAGCTTCAACTTCTACAATGGAGGGACTATTTGCTCCAGATTTGCAACACTTTGGGTAGCTCGATAAATCTTACCAAATCTAAAGTTGTTCCAGTGCAAAGCATGGAGTTCATAGGGACTCTTTTGAATACTACAAGTCAGGTAGCTTCCTTACCTCACCACCATATTACATCATTAAGACATCATGTCCAGACGGTACTTTCTCACTCTTCTCCTCCAGCAAGATTTTTGCCACAAGCTCTGGGGTCGATGTCAGCCACCATACTACTGGTTCCTTTTGCACACTTCTTTATGTGTATTCCCCAATGGACCTTAACCATTCAATGATCCATTCTGTTTCAACCCCTAACCTTTCCTATAAGACGTGTTCCAATTTAGATTCATCATATTAATTGATGGATTCAGTCTAATGATCTTTTTCTGAGCAGACCGTTCATTCTTCTGCCACACCCGCCAGTTGACACAGTGACCACAGACACTTCCCAACTGGAGAGGGGAATTTTTTGGGAAGGATGGAGTAAGACATGTGGCTCCATCTAGAGACTAATTTGTGTATAAGTGTTCTAGAGATGAGAGCAGTCCTTCTAGTGTTACAGGCATTTAAAGATGCTCTCCCTCTGGGACTATTGCAGTTCAGACAGACAACGTGTCAATAGTCTGGTCTATCAACAAGCAAAGAGGAACTCAATCTTACTCCCTGTGCAGAGAGGCCATGAGGGTTTGGGAATGGGTGGTCTCTTTGGATAACTTTTAACTGCCATGCATATGCTAGGAAAAAAACAACGTATTGGCAGACAAGCTGAGCATATTTATTCTGATGCCTCACGAGTGGTCTCTCAGTCAGTTGCCAGTGAATGTGATTTTTAGCTGTTGGGGCCAACCTTGCTGTGACTTATTTGCCACCCCCCTCAACAACAATTGCAGCAAGTACTTCGCTCTCATCCCCCCTGAGGGAGTCACCTAGAGACACTCTGATTCACGGTTGTCCCCGGGTCTCCTTTATGCTTACCCTCCTCTTCCCTTGATTCCAAAATTCTTACCGAAAGCAAACAGACTGAAGTAATCCTTATTGCCAGCTTCTGGCTTCAGCAAGTATGGTTCCCATTTCTGCCATCTCACTTGTGATATCTTCCATGGAAACTGAAGCCTACTCAGGATCTCCTATCCCATCCATCAGGAATTCAGCATCCCAACTTCCACTCCCTCAAGTTAATCACATGGTTTATCCACTTCCAGTAACAGTTAGTCCAGGCTTTCTTCCCCAGTTAGTGATATTACTTTGGCCTCCCAAAAAGCTTTTACCAAGAAAGAGTACAGAAGCAAATGGAAAAGATTTTCTGTTTGGGCTTCTAAACAGAATATCGACCCTTATTCAGCCCCAACTTCTGACATTTTTTTCTAATAACTCTTTTTAAAAAAGGGGCAAGTTTTTCAACAATTAAACTTCAGTTGGCAGCAATTTAAAATTTCCATTCGTAAAATAAATCTCTTTCTCTGGCATCTTCCGGATTGTGTAAAGCCTTCATGAAGGGCATTTTTCTTCTCAGACCACCGATAAAAGTCCCTTCTCCTCCTTGGGACCTTACTGTGGTTCTTCAGGGATTACTTTGAACTGTCTGACAAATGTGATCTGAAATTTCTTTCTTGGAAAACCGTATTTTGGTAGCTGTAACTTCGGTAAAATGAATTTCTGAACTCCTGGCTCTTACAGCTAAGTCCCCTTACATTGTTTTTCACAAAGACGGGGTTTATCTATGAACTAACCCTTACTTTTTTCCTGTAAGATTTGGTGTGCTTGCAGTAACAAAATAGTCTGTGGAACCAGCTTTTCAATTTTATAAGGTTTATTTACAATGAGGAACAAAAAATTGCTTTCTTGCAAAAATAACAGGGAGTAACTGAAAAATCCACTCACAGATGCAGACCTAGTCTGTTTTACAAATACTTTGCTAGCTCTTGTAAATGACAGCCCGTAAAAGCCAGTCAATTTAGATAAGTGCAAATAAATTCTTTCCAAAGAATATTCTTCTAGGGATGTCTGCTCCTTATTCATTGTAATGGAAAGTTGCAGTTCTGTAGTATGACTGTTTGTCTCAGACTCAGAAACTCCATATTTCTGTATTATGACTCACCTTCTTGTAAATCCAGTCCCAACCATTATGTGAACAGCAGGCACAATACCACAGTAATCAGTGTGCTTCCCATGCTCATGTCATTATGCCACATACCCCCCCCCCCTTTTTTTAATTTCTCCAAGTCTTTTGGGTTTCTAATACCATGATGAGAATGGACCCTATTCCTAAGTCAAAATATGATTAAAGTTCATGAAATTAGTATTATTCCAATCTCAGCACCCCCCCCCCCCCCAGTGTCAACCACCGGTTGTTGCAGAGATAGTCCGTTCATTTTTTAATGCCTGTCACCTGGATGATGCTAACCCTCTGCAACAAAGCTCTGTACAGAGCTGTTGCTACATTATGATGTCTAATCCAGTTTGTGACAACACTCTGTAGCAGTACTGGGACTGTATTACAGTGTCTATATCACTTTGTAACAATAATTGGTTATAATAAAGCACTGTGTAGAAAGTACAGTTGTGTACACTTACCATAAATGTAGATGTTCGAGTGTATTCACTGTTGCAGTCATCACATTTGGGTTATCCCTGCCAGTGTAGCCCTCAATCGGCCCAAATACCAGAGGCTTAGTATTTCTCTGCTGGTTGCTGTCGCTCCAGGACTGACATCAGGTCGTCAGTGGTATAAAAACAGGCAGCCGACACCATTACATCAGTTTTTCTTGCCCTAAATGTCAGGAGCCCCCAATAAGGAGCTAGGTTATAGTGGAAGATCACCACCAGTAGAAAGTAAATACCAACATTTCCTTCTAAGAAGAGAGAGAGAGAGAGAGAGAGAGAGAGAGAGAGAAGGGGGATGGAGGGAGGGAAACCAGGACTGCAACAATGAATACACTCGAACATCTACAGTTATAGTAAGTGTACACAACTGTACTATGTTCTTCAAGTTTTACTGCTGCAGTCATCACATTTGGGTTGATTCCCAAAGCTGAAGAAAATGGTGGAGGCAGTCAAAAAGACTGGGGGCTGGCTAGGATGCCCTGCAAGACTGCAGTGGCAAAGCCTGCCCTGGATTTGGAAAGAAGATATGAACAGAAGTCCATGTTGCAGCCTCCAGGATGTCCCTGGTGGGGACCCCTCTGAGGAAAGCTGCAGAGGTGGAGGTTGCTCTGGTGAAATGTATCCTGACCCCTTTGGGGGGAGGTTTTCTGAGCTGCTTGTAGCAGAAATTGTCGCAGTGTGCTATCCATTTGGAAATTGTTTGTTTGGATATGGCCTTGCCCTCTGCTCCTGCTGCAAAGCTGACTAGCAATTGATCTCTTTTTCTAAAAGATTTAGTCCTGTCTAGGTAGAATCTGAGCTGTCTGTGCACATCTAGAGAGTGCAGAATCCTTTCCCCCTTGTTTTGTGGGTTAGGGAAAAAGGTGGGCAAATTAATGGATTGGTTGAGAGCCACACTGGACACCACTTTTGGCATGAAGGATGGGTTAGTCCTGAGGGAGACCCTGTCAGCATGCAAAATAATGAATGACTCTAGAGCCATAAGTGCTTGTAGCTCTGATACTCTTCTAGCTGAAGTGATGGCCAGAAGCAAGGCTGTCTTCCAAGAGAGAAATTTTAACTCTGCTGAAGCTGAAGGTTCAAAGAGGGGGGGGGGGGGCAGGGTGAGCTTTTCCAACACAAAGTTTATATCTTAAGCTGGGTTAGGAGTTCTTCTGTGTGGCCTTAAGTTGTTAGCCCTTCTTAGGAACTGTTTGATGAGAGGGTACGAGAAAAGAGGTGGCTCTGTGCTGAAATGAGCAGAGATGGCAGAAGCATGAATTTTAATAGAAGAGAAGGATAGACCCTTTTGTAGTAGGTCTGCCAGGTAATCCAGTATGAGAGGTAGGGTGGGCTGTGCCGTTCCAGCTCCCTTACTCTGGATCCAGGTGCAAAACCTTTTCTACTTGTCAGCATAAGACTTTCTAGTACTGGGGTGTCTGGCTTCATGTAAAACATCTAGAACTTGTTTACTTAAACTGGTAGCTTGAGGAGAGGTCAGGGAATAAGCCAGGCTGCCAGATTGAGGGTCTGCAATTGGGGATGCATGAATTCTCCATTCCTCTTGGTCAGAAGTGTTAGAATCTGAGGAAGGTGCCATGGTGGCAGGGGTGACAGGCTGCACAGCAGTGGCTACCAGTGCTGCTGTGGCCAGTCTGGGGCAATCAGGATTGTCCTTGATTTTTCCTCCCTTATTTTGAGCAGTACCCTTGAAATGAGTCGTAGAGGGGGAAATGCATAGACCAAGAAGTTTACCCACTGGAAGTATAGAGCATTCACTTTCCAGCTCTTGCTGTGAGGTTCCCTGGGGCAGAATTTGATGAGCTGATGATTGGAGTGGGTGGCAAAGATGTCTACCTTTGGGGTGCTCCATTTCTGGGTTACAAGGGTGAAGTTTTTTTAGTCTAGCTGCCACTCATGTGGGTCTAGCAGGTTTTTGCTTAGGTTGTCTGCCAGAAAGTTTAGAGAGCCTGGCAGGAATTGTGCTAACAGGTGTAATTGCATGGCTGCGGCCGTGTGCCAAAGGGTCGTGGCGAGCCTGCACAGAGGGTAAGAGTGAGTCCCTCCCTGCTTGTTGATGTACCACATTTTATTTTATTTTATTTATTTTACATTTGTTGACTGGGAGAGTCCAACTGGATCACAAGTCCATTTTCAGTGGAGGCCCGGGGAGAAAAGCTCCAAGAGAACAATATTTTACAAAACATAGTTTAAGGACAGACTTTTGACATACAATTTCTATAGAAGAGACTTTGACATACATATTAACTAACAGATAGGATACATTCGTTCTCTACAATATAATATTAAATTTTAGAAGATATTCCTAAATTTAGGATTCCTGTGATAGATTTACTATCAGAGTAAAAGCAGAGAGACATAGAATAAGGCTCCGAGAGAGCAGATGATGCTCGCTATAGTTGAAAAGGATAACAAATTGATTCACTATATGTCTTTGCCTGGTTTTAGTTGAGAAGGATAACAGATTGATTTACAATATGTCTTCTCCTGGTTTTAGTTGCTTATGGAGAGCTCAACATTTCTGGGGTAGTTTTCCCTAACTCCTGGAGAGATGGGATGAGCAGTAGATTAACAGTCCTAAGTAACAGTAATATGATTGGTTGGCTTAGCAAAGTTACTTAAGTTAGGTAAAGTGTTCTAATGAGACATTAGCCAGGGGGGGATACAGGAGCACAGTCGATTATTCAAAAAGTGAGTTTTAACAAGTTTCTTGAACTGTGATGGGGATTTGTTGTCAGTTATGTGGGCAGGAAGGGAGTTCCAGGTTTTTGCTATACAGTGGCTGTAGACAGACTTACCAGCTTCATTGTTATATTTGGATACTTTGAGGAGGTTTTGTATGCTAGACCTCAAGGGCCTGGTGGTTGTATAGGGTTGCAAAAGATTTTGTAGGGCTGGGGTGTTTTCAGAGTTATGTATTATTTTGTGGGCTAGTGATAGTTGAATGAGTTTAAGTAGTAGTGGTAGTTCTAGCCAATTTAGTTTTTTTAGGCATTCATAGTGATGTGTTCTGATGGGAGAGGTTGTAGTGAATTTGGCTATCTTATTATAACAACTATCAAGTTTGTTTAGGTCGGATTTGCAGAGATTTGTAAGCACAAGAGAGGTATAAAGTAGGGTGGATAGTAGGTGAGTCCTCGCTATTGTAGTTTTGGAATGGTCAATGAGGAATTTTTTATTGCGATACAGTAGGCCAAGTTTTTTATGTACTTTTTATGGTCATAGAATTATGTAGGTCAAATCTAAAGTGATTATCTATTTCAACCCAAAAGAGTTTGGTATGATTTGTGGGGGTGATTGTGGCCTTGTTAAAGGAGGAGATGAAGAAAGAATCAGTGGCAGGTATGGCTCTGTGGGAGCTAAATAGTACTAGCTTTGCTTTACTTGGGTTCAGAATGAACCTTTGGTTTGTAATCTAAGTTTCTGCTAGGGAAAAGCATTCTTGAGTTAGGGAGTGAAGGATGTCCATTGATTTGGTTGCACATATTATGGTGGGTCATCTGCATATTAGACTATTGAGGCTTTAGGAATACTGTTTGGGAGCTGATTGGTGAAGAGGATAAAAAGAAGTGGCCCAGGATGGAGCCTTGGGGTACTCCTAGGGAGACTGGTAGGGAGGGGGAGAGTTGGTTTTACCACATAACAGCTTGTTTCCTTCCCTCTAGGTAGTTTTTGAACCAAGAAATGGCAGGGGTGGTAAGGTTTAGAGTTGCTAGTGAAAGAAGGCGTTTATTGTGGTTAACCATATCAAATGCCTTGGGCAAGTCAAGGAAGGTAACAGATACAAGGAATCCGTTGTTTCTGTGAGTATTGACAATGTTAGTTAATTCTGTTAGTGCAGTGGAGGTGCTATGGAAGGGTCTAAAGCCATATTGTTGTGTTGCTGTTAGATTATTTTCTAGGAGATATTTCATTAGTTGCTTGTGTATTACCCTCTCTAAAATTTTAGATAAAGGGGGTAGTATGGCTATAGGGTGGTAGTTATTGAGTTTCAGGGAGGTTCCCCCTTTATGTAGAGGGATGATATGTGATATTTTCCATAGTTTGGGTACTATACACTCGGAGATGGATCTGTTAATTAGGATGGAGACAGGATATGATATGGCTTCTGCAGCCAGGTGGAGGTATACAGCGGGTAATTTATCTGCGGCTAGAGACGTTGGTTTGAGGTTGCGGAATAGTTTTTCAATGGATTTGGTTGGTTCTGGGTGGAAGCTGAACTTGAGGCAATTGTTAGTTGGGGGTGGGGGGTGGATTTGCAGGGGTGGGGATGTTATCATAGGGTTGGCTGTTTACAAGGGTCTGGATGGTTTCTGTAAAGTATTTATTAAATTGAGTGGGGATGTCTTCTTGGTTGTTATCTGTTTTTGGGGTTGGGGTAGTTGTTTTACCTGGTTGTAGAATAGAGTTAATTGCTACCCAAAATTTTTGTGGGTTGTTCCTGTGCTTATCATGCAACTTTTGGTAGTAAGATGTTTTTGTCTGTTTTGGTGAGTGTTTTGGCTTTGTTACGTAGTTCATCGTATATTTGCTTGTTCAATTGGGATTTACTGTTGAGGTAGTTGGTCCAGGCCTTGTTTCTTTTTTGAGGAGGGATTTTGTGTCTGGGTTAACCATGGGGACATATTTAGTTTTAATTCTTGTTGTTCTGGAGGGGGCATGATGGTTAAAGGTGTTTAAGAAAGTAGTATTGAAATATAGTGCAGCTTCATCAAGAGGTAGGTTTTTTAGGGGGGGTCCAGTTGCACATTTTTAGGTTGTTTATAAAGATGGAGTGGTTAAAGCGTTTTTTTGTTTCTAATTAGGCGTGTAGATATTTGGGTCAATTGTGATGATTTTGATCTGAGTAAGAATGTGGCTTGGTGGTCACTCAGGGTGTCTGGTAGACACCCTGCTAGAGATATCAGTGATGGGCGGGATACGAGTATCCAATATAGAGTGAATTGGTATTTGGTTCTCTTGTCTGTTTTTGTGGGGGAAGTGATGAGTTGGGTTAGGCCATGTAGGTTAATATGGGAGAGTGGGCTATGACTGGAACAGTTTTGCCAGTCAGTATTAAGTTCTCCTAATACTATGGTTTCCTGGGGGAGGGAGTTAGATATCCATTCTAGGAGTTTTTCTGTAATGGGGATATTGTTGCCTGGAGGGATGTAGCATCCTATGATGGTGATGTGTTTACTATCATTAAGTTTTAGTTTTGTTAGAGTGAGTTCAACTTTATCAAGGTCTGAGGTTGTTATGTCTACTTTCTCAAGGATGAGGTGAGATTTATACACTATAGCAACGACCCCCCTTTTTTACCTATTCTATGACTATGAATTATATTGTAACCTGGTGGAGTGATTTCATTGTTGTGGTTGCCTGGTTTAAGCCAAGTCTCTGTTAGTTTGACTATCTCAGGTTGATAAAAGGGGAGTAGTGCATGCAGGTCATGGACTTTGTTTAGTATACTTCTGACATTTAAATTTAAAATGAGAAGCGTGGATTTGTCTTGGTGGAGTAGGGCATCATTCAGGTTGAGGGTTGGGGCTCCTAGATTTTGTGGGCCTGGGTTCACCGTGGTGTTGTCTGTTTCGATCAGCAGAGGTCCTGGGGAGAGTAGGGGTCTGAAAGCTGTCAGGGCATGCTGATCAGCTAACATCTCTTTTTGGTTGATGTGCAGATGTATTTGATTTGGGCTCCACTGGCCCTGAATGCACCTGCCATCCAGGTGTGTACCCCAGGCATAGTCTGATTCATCTGTGGTGAGGGTCTGGGTGGTGTGGGGTAGTGAGAAGGGAAGTTCCTTGTTGTGGGAGCATGCTGCTGCCCACCAAATAAAATCTTTCCTTAGACAAGGTATCATTGGTATAAGAGTTTCCAGGTCTTGAGACTGCTGATACCAAAGGCTTTTTAGGTAGCATTGTAGTTTCCTCATATGCAGTCTGTTATATGGAATGAGTAGAATGCGAGAAGCCATAAACCCTAGAGCTTGCAAAACCCTAGAGCTTACAGGATTTTCCTTGCGGATAACTGGGTCCTGGTGGCTAGTTGAGAGAAGTAGGTTGTCAGGTAGGTTTATTTTTCTGGTGTAAGGAATGACATCTGGGATGCTGTGTCCAGGCTTGCTCTCAGAAATAAATTTTTTTTGTGTGGGTACTAGTTTTGATTACTTTTCATTGATAGTATACCCCAGGGAGGTCAGTAGGTCCTTTACAAAGGTCAGGTGCTTTAGTAGCTTTTCCTGACTGTCTGCCTGAATCAGGCAGTCATCTAAGTATGGGTAAATTTGAATATTTATTTGCCTGCAAAAAGCAATGGTGAGATCCATACATTTTGGGAAAACTCTGGGAGCAGTGGATAAGCCAAAGGGAAGCGTAGAGAACTGAAAGTGCAGTGATCCTGCTCTGAAATATAGGTATTTTGTGCATGAGTCCCTGATTGGGATGTGTAGGTAGGCCTCTTTTAGGTCTAGGGTGTCCACTTTTCTGGGTACCAGGAAGAGTCTGGAGTAGAAACCTTGGCCTGTCTGTTCTGCAGAAACATGCTGTATTGCCCTCATAGAGAGGAGGGAAAGGACTTGCTTTTTGGCCTCTGCCCACTGGTTTGGGTGAAGATCTGGGAACCCTTTTGGGGTTGGCAGAGTGTGGAAATAAAATTTGTATCCCTGGAACACTATGTTGAGGACCCAGAGGTCGTTGGTAATGGTGGCCCAGTTGCTTGCATGGAAGGAGAGTTTTCCTCCTAGGGGCAAATGCAGGTGGGCAGAGGGAGGGGGTGGAGGTGTAAAGTTATGGTGAGCTCTTACCATAAGGGGGTGGCTTTGCACTCCCTGGTTTTGAAGAGGAGGAACTCCATTGCTTAGATCTCTACATTCCCTGGGCCTGTTATCTGGGGGTCCTGCTTCCCCTGGGTCTGGGCTGAGCTGACCTGGGGGGGGCAGGAAAGGACCAGTGCTTGGAGGGGCACTACCTACTGAACCTCGGTGGCTGGACCTGTAAGAAGTCTGTAACTGTCTGCACAGATTTTCTTTTTCTTCCATCTTTTTTAGGACCTCTTCTGCCTTGGTGCCAAATAAGTTGTCTTTATGCAAGAGTGTGTCCAATAATTTGGATTTGACATGGTCTGGCAAGGTCTGTTCCTTAAGCCAAGCATGTCTTATAAGTACAGAACCAGTAACTGCTGTCCTGCAAAATGCTTCTAGGGCATCAAACCCACATTGTAAGGTGTGCTTAGTTACTTGACTTGCAGAATGCATTAACTCTTGTAACGCTTTATTTCCTGCACAAGCAGGGAAAGAATATATATTTTTTGAGGCGTGCCATGGTATGTTGCTGATATTTCAGCATATGGAACTGACAATTTAATGCTCTAATAGCAAGAGTAGCAGAGATGCATACTTTTTTACCCCATCTGTCTAATGATTGGAAATTACTATCTGAGGGGGTGGGATTCATAGCTGAAGTTGCTTTGATTCCTTTAGGTCCTTGAGAAATGAACTCGGGGTCAGCAGCAGGATTTTTGAAAATAAATTTGTGAGTGTCAGGGACTCTATAATACCTGTCAGGTTTCCAGGGAGCAGACTGCATTCCATAAAAACATCATCCACAACATCCAGGACAGGAGGAATGGCCAGAGGTCTGTGCTGTGGAAGATCTAAGAATTCCCTGAGTCTCTTTTTTCACTGAGGGTAGTCCTGACATTCCCATTGGAAATTCTCCCTTAAAGTATGTAGGGTTTCCCCAAAGGAAAAGTTCTTGGGTGGAGAGGCTGAAGGGATGGATTCCTCTGCATCAGAATCCTCATAAGCAGAGAGGGGTTGCATCTCTTCATATTCAGATGCATCAGAGTCATTGGACTCCTGTTCAGATAAAACTACTGGGGACAAATCTCTTTTTCTTTTGAAAGGGGTAGACTGGCTTCCCCTGATAAGCATTATAAAGTATTCCACCATTTTAAGCATTTAAGACTGAGGCAAGGAAAAAGGGGCCTAATCTTGGGTCATTGTTTTTTTGGGTGTGGTAGATACCCTGGGCCTTAGGAACTCAGTTGTTTTCGAAAGAACTATAGACGCGAAAAAAGTCATCAGTCTGTGTCAAGTAACGGTAGTGTGAAGTACTTCATCGGAAGCCGGTGCATGCTCAGCGCCTCCGGACCCATCCATGCCAGACTCTGAAAGGGTCTCGATAGTGGCCTGTGAATCCACAGAAGCAGATATTAGGGGCTGTGAAAGCGCCACACTGAGGACCAGAGAACTGATGACTAGCTTAACGGAAGCATCGTCAGCAGTTTTGGACCTGTGCGGTGTGTCTCTGTCTTTATCCTTACGTTTTTTTGGAAGATCGGTTGTCGGATGGCTTACTGAAGCCATATCGGAAGTCGAGGACTGAGAGCGAACATATCTAGCTACAATAAGGGCCTGACAACGTATACTTCTGGTGTTGAACAAAGCACAAAAGCGATGGCAGGGGACGTCGTGGTCTGGGCCTCAACAAGTAACACAGTAGGAATGAAAGTCTTGGTGTGGTATTTGCTTTCCACAGGCAAGACAGTTATTAACTTTTTCTGACATCGGTTAGAGCAAGAAAAAAGGATCACCAATGGGGTACTTAGCTTTAGAAGACTTTAGCTTCAATTCGGAAATGAAAAACTCAGTTAACGGCTGACCGGCACTCATGCGAACTGCTTCTGCTTTGGGCTTCTCGGCTAGGAAGACTGATGTAATGACATTGGTTGCCTGTTTTTATACCACTGACGATCTGACATCAATCCTGGAGCAAGACTAACCGATGCAGAAATACTAAGCCTCTGGTATTCGGGACGACTGAGGGCTACCCTGGCAGGGATAACCCAAATGTGATGACTGCAACAGTGAAACACGAAGTACATCTACTACTGTATTATGATGTTGAAATCACTTAGTGACTTTGATCTTTAACAACAAAGCCCTGTGCAGAACTAGTGCTAAGTTATGATCCCAAAGTTTGTGACAGCACTAATCAGCAACACTGCCCTCTGTGGAATAAGTATGATGTCATGATGCCTGTCCCTTTTAGCAATGCTGTTTAACAACAAAGCTCTGTGCAGATCCAGTAGCGCATTATGATATGCAAGTCACTTTGTAACAACTCACTATAACAACAAAGTCCCGTGCAAAATCAGTACTGCATTATGGTGACAGTCACTTAGTGGCAACACTCAGAGAAGAAAAGCCCAGAGCAGGACTACTACTGCATTATGATGTCAGCCACTTAGTGAAAGCAGATGAAGTAACAACAAAGCCCTGTTCAGAACTAGTATTGTATTATGATGTCCAAGTCATATTGTGACGACAGTCAGTTACAACAATGCACTGTGTACAACAGTACTACTTTATGGTATCATTCACTTTGTGACAGCACTCTGTAACAACAGAGCCCTACCCATAAACAATATTGTATTATGATGTCTAAGCCACCTTGTGACATCACTTTGTAACTACAAAATTCTGTGCAGAAATAAAAAAAGAATTATGATGCAGTGCATGGAGTCCCATGTTTACACTACAGTATCAGGAAAAAGACAGCCTTTCATGGAGCTAGTTTTTAAGCACCCTTTTAAATGTTGTTAATTTTGAATGTCATTCTAGGCACTAAGTACTGCCTGTACTCGCTAAGGGCTTTACTGTCTTTCAAAGCTGGCAAAACACTTTGCACTTTTTTTTCTGTAGCCAGCAGTGCATGGAGCCAATAAAACTCCATGCACTACAAAGAATTATAATCAGGTCTCTGATTGTAACCCTCCATTGTGTTCTTCACAGGGATGCCAATTGCCAAGATTTCGCTTGAAAGGTGAATCTTGGCTTAATAATGTGGTTACAATAATAGATCCAGTCATAGTCCTCTATGTTTAAGTCACTTCCTGACAGCTATGCTCAGAACTAATACTATATTATGACGTCAGTCACTTTGTGACATCTCTGTGTAACAACCAAGCCCATTCCAGAACTAGTATTGTATTATGATGTCTAAGCCACCTTGTGACAACACTCTGTAACTACAAAGCCCACTCCAGTACTACAAAAGAATTATGATATCTAAATCCCTTTCTGGCAAAACTTTGTAACAACAATATCTTGTGCAGAACTACTATTGTGTTATGATGTGTAAAACACGTTGGGGCAGCTCTCTGTAACAATAAAGCCCTGTGCAGATGCCCATATCGCTCTAGAATAACAATTCCATTGCAGCACTTGTATTATACTATAATATTTAAGTCACCCTGTGACAACACCCTTTAATGACAACCCAGGTATAGAACTAGTATTATATTATAAAGTTCAAGTTATTTTGTAACAAGAGTCAGTGACAACAAAGCACTGTGTAGAACTAGTACTGCATTATTATATCAGTCACTTTATGATAGCATTCTCTAATAGCAATGCCCTGTGCAAAACTAGTGTCAGATTATGATGTCAGTCAATCTGTGATAACAGTCTGTAACAACAATATGCTGTGCAAAACTTATATTATGATGGCTTAGTGTATAAGTCACTTTGTGACAACATGCTGTGGCAAAAAGCCTTTTGAAGAACTATAACTGTATTATGTCAGTGACCTTTTGACAGCACACTATAATAACAAAGCCTTGTGCAGAATTAGTATTGTGTTGTGATGGCCAAGTCAGTTGTGATGGCACTCTGAAGCAAGAAAGCACTGAAATCACTTTGTGACAATGTGATGTAACAACAAAGTTCTGTGCATAACTAGTACCTCGTTATGATGTCAGCTTCTTTGTGAAAACATTGTGGAAAAACAAAACTGTAAAGAATTAGCACTGCATTACAAAATCAGTCACTTTGTGTGAGTCTCTGAAACTATAAACACACCGTACAACATTCTAAAACAACAATGATGTGTGCATAACTATTGCTTTATGAGGTCAGTCATTCTGCAACAAGAAAGCCCCATGTGGAACTAGTATTGTGATGTCTTAGCCACTTTATGCCAAAATGCTGTAACTGCAAAACCCTCAGCCGAAATAATACTGCTTTATAATTTCAGTCACTTCGTGGCAACACTGAAACAACAAATCCATTTGCACAGCTATTACAGCATTATATCCGAGTTACTATTTAACAAAACTGTGAAACAACAAAGTTCTGTGCAGAAATACTACTGCATTTTGATTTCAGCCATGTTGTAACAACACTGAGTAAAAATAAAGCCTGTTGCACAACTAGTAATGCATTATCTCAGCCACCTTTAACTCTGTTTGAGACAACTCTCTGTAACAGCAAAACTCTGTACAGAAATATTTTATTATCTGTCTAAGGTACTTTGTGGCAACAGTCTGTAACAGCAAAGCCCTGCTCAGTACCTGTACTGCATTATGATGTCTAGGCTATTTTGTGACAAGACCTTGCAACAATAAAGTCCTGTGAAGAACTAGTAATGCATTATGATGTCTAAGCCACTTTGTAACAGCATGCCGCCTGCCTCAGTTCTCAGGTGTGCTAACCCAAATGGAAATCCTACTCTTAATCTCAATCCTTCACAGGAGGTCACTTGGATGTACTTCGAAATATCAAAGTACAATACTGTCAAATGGCAAAACATTGATTCAAAAGGATCAAGACACAAAATACTGACCTCCCCCAACCTTATGTTTTTCGCAGAGGCAAGCTGCCTGCATTTCCCATGTAGTGCCTGTGCCAATAACTCCCTGCTAGTTTTAAATACCAACTCCAAGATTACACAACAGCGTGGAAAGAGCAAATTCCTACTCCATATTGCTCCATGATTTCCTACAAAACAATGGTGGCAGAAGTGATCACTTCTGCCAGCGGTAAATAAGTTTAGCATTATGAAACTTCAATTATATGGAATTTTTAGGGTCAGTCATACATAAATACATGTGTGTGTGAATACACACACACACACACACACACACACACACACACACACACACACTCTTAGCTACAAAAGATGAAACTTTTGTTGTAGAAACAAATTTGGTCTTCTTTCCAAATTTTTCAAACAACAAAGAGAACATAAGCAATGGCCTAGAATGCGAGAATGGCCCCATCGTTTGTGGGGGGAATAAAGTTATCCAAGCAAATCTCACTATTCCTCTGATGGAGGGTTAATCTAGGAGGAAGTCAAAACACAAAATACTGACCTCCCCCAACCTTATGTTTTTCGCAGAGGCAAGCTGCCTGCATTTCCCATGTAGTGCCTGTGCCAATAACTCCCTGCTAGTTTTAAATACCAACTCCAAGATTACACAACAGCGTGGAAAGAGCAAATTCCTACTCCATATTGCTCCATGATTTCCTACAAAACAATGGTGGCAGAAGTGATCACTTCTGCCAGCGGTAAATAAGTTTAGCATTATGAAACTTCAATTATATGGAATTTTTAGGGTCAGTCATACATAAATACATGTGTGTGTGAATACACACACACACACACACACACACACACACACACACACTCTTAGCTACAAAAGATGAAACTTTTGTTGTAGAAACAAATTTGGTCTTCTTTCCAAATTTTTCAAACAACAAAGAGAACATAAGCAATGGCCTAGAATGTGAGAATGGCCCCATCGTTTGTGGGGGGAATAAAGTTATCCAAGCAAATCTCACTATTCCTCTGATGGAGGGTTAATCTAGGAGGAAGGGTTCTTCTTTGGGCTCCTCTGGTTACTTAGGTGGCCAGGTGCCTGTTATCTCAGTCTAGTATTAGCCCAGTATAATTGGAGGATGGAACAGTCCATGTGGGTGGGATTTTAAAAAAGGGGACTGAATTGCCCCTAATTTAAGCTACTGTCCTGCTTTAATTTGTATCTGTGGGAGAAAAAAGTATGTATAAATTTCTTAAATTTAAAAAAGTTTGTTGACTGGAAGGTTCTTCTCCAGCTAGTTTTGGCTTAATACGTGGGTGCAGGTCTTGGGTCAAAAGTCTGCTTTAATCTATCTATATTAAAAGGCTGGTGTGGCTCCTGCATATTTTATGGCTGGTGTGGTTCCTGTAGAAAAGATTCCAGTGTGTGGTAGTAGTTCACACTGTTAGAGCTCCGCTCCTGCCTTAATTTTTCAAACAAAGGAAAATACATTCTACATCTCTGGATATGAACAGACAATTATGGTTTTATCTGCACAGAATGAAACAAATTAGAAAATCATATCAACTATTTGTATCCTTTTCATCAAATCAACTGAATTACCCAGTTTCTAAAGTTACATTGGCTAAATGGATAACTGATTGCATTTCTTGGATCTAATCTCAACCAAGACTGCCTAAACTCCACTCAACTAGATCCATGGTCACTTCATCTGCTTTTTTGTCAAGAACATCTTTTGATGAAATTTGTGCAGCAGCCACATGGTCCAATGCTCAGACCTTTGTCACTCATTACAAAATGGATCTAATATCCAGGAGCAGAGTGGCTTTTGGCTCAGCAGTTCTCTGGAATATCCTTTCATGAGGGCCACCCAAGATTAACATAGCTGGGGACTCTGTCCCATTCATCGAGGAAGAACGAAAAGGACAGCATCAAATGTAAAAGTTATGTACTGATCATAACTAGGCATCTGTGTTCTCCATTTTCATTGTTCGTCAACCCGCCCCATCCACCCCCCTTCCTAAAATCTTCTGGAGGAATCTGCTGTACTAATTATTGGAGCTTATACTTTCAGGTTTGAGTCCTATTTTTTAAGCTATCCCCTTCTTTATCTAATTTATGGGGATTTTATGTTAATAAACTCAATCTGAGGTATAGAGGATTGACTATGGCATTATGGGTAGAGGGAGGAGCTCGAGAGTTGGATCCAGCATCAAACATATGTGGCCAAGTTGGATCCAAGGTTTGGATCTGTAACCCATTCATTGAGGAAGAATGAAAGTGGACAACACACATGCCTAGTTTTGGTGAGTACATAACTTAATTTCTTTGTGTGAAATATCACCCCAGTATGTGGATATTTTAAAAAGCATAACATTAGCTATAAAACAGAATCCTATTTTTTAAACAATTTTAAGGGCCTATATTACATTAATGAAGTTTCAGAACTTCGAATACCATATGGTCGACACCATATGATCGAAGTTCTGAAACCTCAAAACTCTACAAAAAAAACCCCACCTAAACAAACAAAAGTAAATGCTTTAAGCAGGGGGCAACCCCCCCCTTCACCCCCCACACACCCCGCTACTTAAATATACCAACTCCAAGATCACACTACAGCATAGGAAAGGGAAATCTTCCCTTTCCATGCCATTCTCCGTTAAAGTGCGATCTTGGAGTTGGTATATTTAAGTAGCGGGGGTGTGGGGGGTACAGGGGGGCTTGCCCCCTGCTAAAACACTTTAAATTTACTTTACTTTTTTAGAGTTTCTAAGTTTCAGAACTTCGATGATATAGTGTAAACCATATGGTATTCAAGTTCTGAAACTTCATTAATGTAATATAGACCCTAATTGTAATATTACAATACTTCCAAACAAACTGAGTTTGTCTTTTTGGCTTTTCCCAGTTAGGGGTCGCCATAGCGGAATTCTGGTCCACTAATGACTGGCAGTAGATTTTTATGCTGCCGAGTTGCCATCCCGATGCCCAACCTTCAGGGAAGGCACACCCATTCACACATGTCTTTCGGAGGCCACTCAACCACAGGGAGGACATGCAGACTCCACATAGAAGGTACTCCAGCCGAGAATTGAACAGGAGAACCTCTTGCTGTGAGGCAACAACGCTACCGCTGTACCACTGCAGCTGAACTGTGCAAAATCAGACTTAAGGAAAAATGTATAAAACATGCTTTAGTACAAAAACAAAATAAGCACTTTTCATCTTTTTGCAATTACTTAAAAGGACTAAGACTTCTTCAGACTTCTGGAAACACTTCATAACACTCCTATTTTATGTAAAGAAATCATATGACTAATCATGTGACTTAACATAACATTTTTGATTCCTTTTCAGAAAAGTTAATTTTTGTGTTTAGACCCTTCCCTGTGCATATCTACTAGCAATATTCACAGTATTCTAAATCATCTTCCATATTGCCACCTGTCTTTTTTTCTTTGTAATAGAAAATCTAAAACAGCAAACCTTAATTTCTTAAAATTTGTACATTGCCATGAATGCCTAAACCATGCATTAAAATGGTCATTCTGCATAATGGCATAAACATGCTCTTATATTCTTCTTTTTATTTTTCTATTTGCCTTGCCAGTGTAGAGTAATTCCCATGCAGAACATGTTGTAGTGTACACCATATAACTTGTCCCACAGTTGTAATGCCATGAAGGCTCATATGTCCTAGTAGTATGCACAATATGCATTAGATCCCCCTCTACTGAATCTGTTCATTTTAAAATTAACCGTTAGCTTTAATGATGTTACAAGTGATATCCCTTTTGTTTTTTCAAAGTGTCTTTAGTATTAGTACTGCTTTTACTGATAAATCTTGGTTGAGACCCCAAAAGGTGAAAAAGTTCCTGGTTTCCACTCAAACTCTTCCATTTATCACATATAATATTCTTAATGGCTTAAATGTCACTAATGTAGGTTAAAACCATGTCTGTCCCCCAGTCATCCTCAGTTACTTTTTCCTTTAACATTTTCAACTATTTTTGTTGTCTTTGTTATTTCTTTATTTCAAAACCAGAAACTACCACAATCTTAGATAAAACTTTTTCAGGATAACCTTTTTTTCTAAATCTAACCACAAATTCCTCCAAAGACGTGTCCACGATGATTGTCCACGTGGTTAAATTAATCACCCCTGCTCCATAGACAAACAAGTTTTTTTCTTAAAGTAAGAGGGGTGCATTCTGGTAAAATATAACAAAGAACTGGTCCAAACTGCTATTCTAGCTTACACTGGCTTCAAGATTCTTTTGCTGTTCTAGCTTGCACTGACTTCAAGTTACTTTTTCTCAAAGATTTTGTATATCAAGTATCTAAGAAGTTGTTGTGTTGTGCCACTCTATAATACAAAAATGCCATCTACAATGTGGGTATATAACTTTTCTAAAATATTTATTAGATATGAATTCACTTCCCCAATAACACATTGCAAGGTTGTCTAAATCTGGTGCTAAAGTTGTACCCATTGCCATATCTGTAACCCGTTGAAACTGCTAACCACCAAACAAAAATAACTGTTTCAGTACTAAATTCATGCATTCACTGATAACCCTGATTTTATTTGTGCAATATGTATTGCCTTTCAATAGCAAATTATATGATATGCATTTTTTATCATGTTGGATTACCATGTACAAAGGCATAACATTAATACACACCAAAAAAAAAAAACATGAGCTTCTATTCCAACATTACTCAACTGTTCTTTAAAATCAAAAGGAATCCTTTTATAAATGATCAGCAGAAACAAATTCCATTTTTAATGTTTTGCCAATAGCCCTAGAAGTAGGCTTCAATTTAGAATTCTTTGCTGACACTATTGACCTCTTTGGTGGATCTAGTTCATTAACGTGTAATTTTGGAATTCCAAGAAAGACCTCCAAAACTGGGACTTGATCTAAGAAAATCATACGTCTTCACTGATAATCACCTGTAAAATGTTTTCTATAACCAGTTAACAGTTATCCTATAACATTTCATAATGTCACACTTCAACACTTTTCTGTAGAATTCATTATTTAACATTTATTTTATTTTGTCCTCGTAAGTCTGTAAATTAATTACAGCTATCTCACCCCCTTGTCCACTCTCATAAGGGCATATTGCAGTCAGAAGAGAGGGCCAAATGCACTTCTGTTTTGCTTCTGTTTAAATTAAAAAAATGACTCTTACTTTGCTGCCCAACAGCTTCCTATTGCCAGAGTCACAACTTCTCTAAAAACTTGCAATATTTGGATGTAAAGGAAGGTTAAACAAACTGTTTTTTACCAGTTTTGTACAGACCCTATAATCATTGGTTCACTTTAACAAAATGCTTGGATTCAGTTTTCTAGTGTAAACTTTTAAATTGCTAACTGTGTCTATCAGTCCTGCTCTATGTGATGGGACGGGGGAAATATTACATATTATACCATGACCCCCGCCAAAACGTGCACGCTGATTGGCCAGCGTGCCCATTGTAAATCGAGTTATAGTAATGGAAAAAGGTCTGGTCGCCCGGACTTTTTTCCATTAGTATAACTCGTTTTAAACATTCGCTATGTTAAATGGGTTTAACATAGAGACAGCTTTAAAATAAGCAACGGAGATCTCCGTTGCTTATTTAAACTGTCTCGCTATGTTAAACCCATTTAACATAGCAGACAGTGTTTAAAGCAACGGAGAAAGCAAGATCTCCGTTGCTTTTTAATTTCGCTATGTTAAATGAGTTTAACATGGCGAGACAGTTTTAAAATAAACAACGGACATCTCCGTTGCTTATTTTAAAACTGTCTCGCCATGTTAAACTCATTTAACATAGCTAACTAAAAGCAACGGAGATCTTGCTTTCTCCGTTTTTGCCACAGCTCTGATGTACTGCGCAGGCGCGCAGTACATCAGAACTGCCGCGATGCCAGGCATCTGCGGAAGGGCAGTAAACAGGCATTATACTATGCCATTATTTAAGAAAAGTAATAGTTTCTTTTCTTAAATAATGTCATGGTATAATAGCAATAACCACTTCTGGGTGGGTAATGCTAAATTTACCCACGGTTGGCTTTGTTTGGTCCCTCGGGCTTCGCCCTCGGGACCAAACCACGCCAGCCGTGGGTAAATTTAGCATTACCCACACCCAGGCGTGGGTTATTGCTATAGTATACTCATTTCTGCTTCGTTTAAATATCTGTTGGAAAGGTTAAATACCTTAAATTCCATTAGCATTATTGCCTCTTCTTCACTTAGTGATTCTAATTATTCCTCACTTTTCTGTTGGGACATGACTCCTGCCAACTTATGGAAGTCTGCTACTAGTACATTACTGTGATGCCTACACCTATTGATTACTCAGGTCTCCACTAAGGGTCACTTGCATAACAGGATCTCTGATACCTCCTCACTAGATGGAAAAACTGTATACTGATCATATGATTCTACCTTCCACAAAAATTTCTCATTGGAAATGACTGAGAGACTTAATAAATTGCTTGGGTGCCACATGTTATGGCTGTCTTCACAAATTAAATACAAAATAAAATTTTGCATTTGGAAAATTATTAATTCAAGAGGCAAGTATCTATTTTCATATTATAACTTTTTAAATATCTAGATTTAAATATAAACGAGGTATTAAGATCAAATAAGAAGGCATCAAAAGGTAATAGAGTGGGATGAGGCCAAGAATAAGTTTGAACTGAAAGTCTGAGACTGTCCTCCCTACCAGGAATTAACAAATTATAGACAAAGAGAATGGGATAAGGGTATTTCAAATGGAAGTCCAGCTCTGATTGTGGTTTTAGGTGAGTCTAGGAAAAAAGCTGCAGTTAAAAAGGGATAATTAGTAGGGGATATAAAATAATGTTTGATAACTGCAAGAATCAATCAAAAGAGGTTAGAAAAGATTGGGAAGAAACACTGGAAATATTGGGAAGAAAGAATGGAAAGACAACATAGAAAGAAACAGTGGGAGGGCATTTGTATGGCACCCAAGTATTCAAAAAGTCCAGAAGGTTTACAATTTGTGCATCGGGGAGTTTGCATAGATACTTTTATACCCCAGCAGACTTCACAGACTTTTTCCTGGATCGATAGTAAATGTTGAAGGTAAAATGGGAAAGGAAGAGGAAATATGATACGTGTTTTGAGGAATGTGACAAGTTGTCAGATTTTAAAACTTCCTCACAGACTACCTTGCCAGAAATGTTGGGGGAGTAAATGATTGTAACTAAAGAAATTATTCTTTTGAGTTCAGATTCGGAACTGAATTGCTGAGACATAGTAAAGACTTACTAGGTTTAATGCTATCAGCTGTCCAAAATGAAATTACTGGAAGATGGAAATCAAAATCTAAGCCGACTGTAAGTGAAGTTCTGAATATCGGAGCAAATTATATAGAAATAAATGGAATGTGTGGGAACAATATATGAAGAGTAACTGTCGCTCGTCTAGTCAGGATGAAATAGACGAACATTTGAGGGTTCTGTTCAAGCAGCTTTATTATGTACAGACACATCAGAAATGAGACTAAGTAACTTTAACTTATAAACAAACTAGCTATCACACACACATACATGTTCACACTGGCTGCACTCTCAAAATGGTACTGAAGCTAGCACATGCTTGCTGTTTATATGCACATGGTGTCTTTGGAAATGCTTCTTAAAGGTACAACACAGCACACTATTCTACATCCTCCTTCCTTGAGAAATGAGTCATGCATTTGCATTATTGACAACATTGATTGACATGCAATTGATATAGAATAATTCTTCATCATGCAATTATACAGAACTAAATACATATAGACAATTATGTCCAGGTTGTTGTGTATTTCACACTAGGTCTGGAAATACAACCAAATCATGTGACATAGAAATTAGAATTACATCTAGCAACTTGGATTGTCTTTGATGAATGTTCAACTTTAAGGACATCAGGAACATCATCAGGAATGGAAGTAGAAGTCAAGAAGACGTGTTCTGCAACTGGAACATTGTCTGGATTGCTCTGAGAGCTAGAGTCTATATCACAGAAACAATGCTGCAATATCAGGTCTGATACATGAAGAATATGTCTGTGATTTCTCCTGTACTCCACATCATCAGATTTCACACAGTAGGATCTGGACTCTGCACATACACTTGTTCCTTGACCAATCTGATCAAAACCTTTCGCTGTTTGTATCCTCACTGTCTCTCCTTCTTTCAATGGATGAAGAAATCTGCTCAGTTTGTCATGGACTTCTGTGAAGAACGCTTTCCTGAATAATTGGGCTTTGATTGCTCTGCTGGTTTTAGCTTTAGGCCTCAACAAACTGGAACTGATAGGCAGTATTGTTCTAATTTACCTAGATAGAAGTCTGTGAACAGGTGAGCCAAGTATATTGTCACGGGGTATGTTTCTGAGATTGAGTTAATTCAAAAAGACATCAGTATTGTCATGCTTTGACTTCTTTAGTAATTGCTTTGAACTCTGTACTGCATGTTCAGCTAGTCTATTTGACTGTGGATATTCTGGACTACTAGTATCATGTATAAAGTCCCATTCTCTTGCAAATTTCTGAAACGACTGACTGGTAAATTGGGTACCATTGCCATAGATAAGCTTCTGTGGACCTCCATGAACTGACAAATGGCGTTTCTACTTGATAATAGCAGCGGTGGATGTTAGGTTAGGTAGTAAATCGATCTCAAGCCAGTTTGAATAAGAGTCTACCAACACTAAGTAATGCTGATTGTTCCACTTGAATATGTTATTATCTACTGTTGACCAAGGTAGTTCAGGAACTGGACTTAGCTGAAGTAGTTCTTTTTGCAAATGTGGTTTAGTGCTATTGCATACTGAACAAGAAGAAAGTACTTTATCAATGCCTTTTGCTAGAGAAGGCCAAAATACTAGTCCTCTCACCCTTCTTGTGGTAGCTTCAGAACCTGGGTGACCATGATGCAAAGTCTGGATATATTCTTGATGTAAGAAAGCAGGAACAACAATTATAGGACCTTTGAAAATAATGCCATCTTCCATCAACATCTCCTCTCTGTAAGGAAAATAAGTTTGCACTTCAAGTGGTACACTAGATTTCTTTGACGGCCATCCAGCATTAGTGTGGTGGTTGAGCTTCTGCAAAATTGGACCAGTCTTTGTATGATCTCTCAACTGTTCAAGTCTTGTGGTACAAAAATTATGAACTGCATGACATCAAAGTCAAAATTCTCTGCATCAAGCTGTTCCATAGTATTTCTGGGCAATCTGGATACGTTATCAGCCAGATAAAGAAGTTTGCCTTTTGTATAAACCATTTTGAAGTTGTACTTCTACAATTTGAGCATCACTGTAATCTCGCTGGAGCTGAATGCATAGGTTTCTTTAAAATAGTAACTAGAGGTTGATGATCATTTTCAATCTGAACATCTCCACCATAGATATAATCATGGAACTTGGAACATGCAAATGCTACTGACAAAAGTTCTCTCTCAATTTGAGCATACTGCATTTCAGTTTGTGAAGAAGAGAGTACAGGCAGGATGGTGTGGGTGGAGAAGAGTGTCAGGAGTGATTTGTAATGGACAAGTACCAGTAAGAGTGAAAGGGAAGGTCTACAAGAGGGCAGTGAGACCAGCTATGTTATACGGGTTGGAGACAGTGACATTGACAAAAAGACAGGAGTCAGAGCTTGACATGGCAGAGTTGAAGATGTTAAGATTTGCACTGGGTGTGACGAGGATGAACAGGATTAGGAATAAGTATATTAGTGGGTCAGCCCAGGTTGGAAGGTTTGGAGACAAAGCAAGAGAGGCAAGATTGCATTGGTTTGGACATGTGCTGAGGAGGGATGCAGAGTATATTGGGAAAAAGATGCTAAGGATGAAGCTGCCAGGTAACAAGAAAAGAGGAAGGCCTAAGATAAGGTTTATGGATGTGGTGAGAGAGGACATGCAGGTGGTTGGTGTGACAGAGCAAGATGCAGAGGACAGGAAGAAATGGAAACAGATGATCCGCTGTGATGACCCCTAACAGGAGCAGCCAAAAGAAGAAGAAGAAGAAGCATTTCAAGTTTGGGTAAGTGTTCTAGATGCATAGGCTACTGGTCTGCCTTCTTGTGGCTACCATGGATGACACCCATTCAGTAGGTTCTGTAACTGGACAAATTACATCTTGCTACACCATTTTATCCAGCTGAGCTTTGACTTTATGTTGCATAGCTGTCGGAACTTTTCTTGCTGGTCTGAATACTGGACTGACCTCTGGGTCTGATTTCATAGAATATACAACTGGAAGTTTGCCCAACGTGACATCAGTATACTCTAAAAAAAATAGTGTTAGTGAAGCTGCAACTGGGACATGTGCTTATTTGATGAACTTCTTTGGTAAAAGAAAGCAGATTCATTCTCAAACTGTCTCTGAGATCCAATAATGACTGCACAGGTTTGTGAACTACATAGAATAATAACCTATAACAGTTCTTGGCCACATAACATGAAAGCACTACAAAGCCTTCAGTTTGAATTTCTTCATCTCTATAAGCAACAAATTTCGCACAACTGGCCACATTTAATTGCTCAGCAGCTCTCACCGTAGCAAAAGTGTTTGCTGACATAACATTACACTTTGAACCAGTGTCTACTTTGAGCTCGGTGAATTTACCCTTGATCTGGACAGTACAAAATACTTCATTCTTTGCCAACAAATCTACTGCATCAATCTTTTTACCAATTACTGATACACTATCCACATAGGTTCATAGGTTCATAGGTGTGTACTAGGTTAATGGCCCTGGAGCCCAAATAAGCCTAGCCCAAGAAGATTCCCTGGCATCATGCTGTCCAGAGTTTCCAGTGCCCCTGTCAAGCAAGGCCACTGAAGTGATCCCCGGGATAAACTTCCTATTGCCCATCCACTCATCAAGATTTCTCTTAAAGAGGGCCAGTGAAGTGCTCTGCTTGATGTGAATGGGAAGTTTGTTCCAGAGTATGGGAAGTCTCTGGGTTAGGAACCTGTCTCTCCAGCATGTTCTGTTTATTGTGGTAATGAGGTTTAGGTCCCTGAAGCATGTGGCACGGAGGGATTGGGATTTCTTTAGGTTTAGCATATCTAGCAGCTCTGGGTCAGACATGGCTTTGTAGGTCAAGCAGAGATCGCCTCTAAGTAGGCGATAAGCGACAGAGTATAGCTGGAGTTTTTTGAGTCTGTCCATATAGGGCATGTTTCTAAGGCCTAAGATCCTCTTAGTGAGGTATTTTTGTGGCCTTTCCAGTTGTTGTAGGTGTCTAGTGAGACACATACCAAATGCGGCGTTGTATTCTATAATAGGTCTAATGAGGGACGAGTAGAGAGGGATTATGACCTCTTTCTTCCTGGATGAGAAACCTTTTGTAATGAGATGTGTCACATAGAAGGACTTTCTGACTACAGTGACAATGTGGTTATCAAAGGAGAGGTTGCTGTCAACCTGTGTCCTCAGGTCTCTTATCACACCTTTGGTGTTTAGTGGACTACTGCCTATGTGGTAGCTCATGGGCACCAAATTTCTGACAATGCACTTTTTGGCATTGAGCTTAAGGCCATGGTTCTGGCACCAGTCATTGGTGCCAGTGAGGCCTTTCTGTAGAATGTCTACATCAGTTGGAGAATCAGTAACGGCTCCCACTTTGCAATCATCTGCCGACTTGGTTAGCCAGAGTTCCTTTGTGTTGGCTTGAAGTTCAGAGAAGTAGATGCCAAATAGGAGAGGACCTAGGACCAATCCCTGTGGGACACCACTTGCAGCTGGTCAGTAGTCAGATTTAGAGTCTGCTACTTTCACAGTGTGGGTTCTATCAGTGATCCAGTTGGCAACCCATCTTATGACATAGGAGTTTATGCATAGTTTAGTGAGTCTGTCTATGATTTCTGAGTGAGGGATGGTGTTGAAGGCCTTGGCAAGATCTAGGCTGTGTGAACTACCTTGCCCTCATCCACAGCTCTAGTAACAGACTCGAAGAAGTCTATCAGGTTGAGCAGGTATGATCTACCTTTCACAAACCCAAACTGCGTGGGGTCCAGAGTTTGGAGTATGCCCTTATTTATAAGGTCCATGATGATGCGATCCATAGCCTTACATATCAGACTCGTAAGGGTAAAGGGGCGGTAGTTCACAGGGTCTGTTGTCACTCCCCCCTTTGTGGAGTACGATGACCATAGCAGTGCACCATTCGGTAGGAACAAAGCCTGAAATGAGGCTGTGATTGAACAGGGTATTCAAATGTGGTCCAGTTTTTTTGTAATGCATGTAGAACACAGCCAGGGATATTATCAGGTCCCATGGAAGCTGTATTTTTGGCTTTGGACAGTGCATTTTTTACCTGTGTAGCCATGATAATAGAGACTTGGCATTCCTCAGGTATTGTTATAGGCCCTTTAGGGGATGAAAGGGGGGTAAAGTTTGCACTGAACCTGTATGTTGGCAATATCAGTTGATTCTGTATATGTATTGCCATTGTGCTGCAACTCAGAGCAGATCTGAATATTGCCATGTAGATTCTTGACATAACTATAGACTGCCTTGTGGTTGTCTTTAGAATCTGCACCAATTTTGTTTTCCTAGCTAGCTTTAGAAATTTTTTTGATGGATCTCAGTTTTTTACTGAGGCTGACAAGGAAGTTTTTCCATTCTTGGGACTTCACCTTTTTCTGCAACAGATTTTTCCTTCTGTTGTAGAGTTTGTTGATGGTGGGGGACCACCAGACTGGCTTCCTTTTTTTGGAGGAGAGCATATTGGTTCTGTTTGGTATGGCCCGTTCCATGCACTTGTGTATGTGCTCATACAGTGCATTGGTATATGATTCAGTCATGCACCTATTTTCCATTTGCATGGGTGTCGTGAAGTTAGCCACCTCTGTTTCTAGAAGTCCAAAATTGACTTTGGAGCAGTTTTTTACAGTGGTTTCCTTTAGGGGGTTGAGAGTGGGTTGTGGATATCCATGGTGATTAGCTTGTGGTCAGATCTGACCAGGGAGAAGTTGATTACTGGTGTAGAGCAATGATCACCCATGTTAGTAATGACCAGGTCAAGGATGTTTCTACCCCTGGTGGAGGTAAGAATGAGTTGGTCCAGGGCATTGGAATTAATGATTTTCAGAAAATGTTGAAAGTGTGTTGGTACGTGAGTAATTTTCCCAGTTAATGAAGGGGGTAGTTAAAATCTCCCAGTATAAAGGTATTGGGTTGTACCCTGTTATTTTCCAGTGTGTTTAGGAATGTGGAGTGGGAGTCTTGGGACATGGTGGGAGATGTATAGCAGGCTACAACCTAGATTGCAGTTTTACCAAGTGTTAGTTGCACCTGAAGTATCTCTGATGTGTTATGTGGGGCTACAAGTCTGGAGGTGTGCATATCTTTTATAAATATGGAGACACCACCGCCTTTAGTGCTTCGGTCCAGGTTTAGGGGCCGAAAGGTGTGGTATGGATTTTAGCCTGGTAGTGCTGGGGTGCTGTCCGGAGTCTTGAACCAGGTCTCGGACACTGCACAGCTGTCGATGTTCTCCATTTCAAGTAGTGCATCGAGCGAGTGCATTTTGAGATTTAGACTTCTAGCATTGGCATAACCCTCAAATTTTGTCTGCTTGTAGCTCTTATGGTGGTAATTTTGTGTTCAGGACAGTGCCTAAAAAAGGCACTATAGGGGTGACAAGAGCCTTGGCCAGTATCCGTAATCCCTGGGGTGACAGGTGCAGGCCATTTCTGGTGAAGCACCGAGGTCTGTCGATCATGTCATCCCAGGCAAACAGATACTGGATCCCCTTAGAATGACACCAGAAACTTAGCCAATTGTTGAAGTCAGTAATTTTCTGCTTGTATTGTGGTATAAGTCTGGGTGACGGTAGGATGCTACTCAGAGCTAGGGTCATACCCGCCTGGGCTACAAGATCTGAGAGCTCCTCTATGTCTCTTTTCATGTAGTCCAGGGAGGTACATCTCAGGTCATTCACACAAACATGGACAATGACAGAGTCATATTTGTACCTGTTGTGGAGCGACCTAAGTGTGTGCATTATGTGGAGAATCCTGGCACCCGACAGGCAGCTGACTATATCTTTCTCCTTATTCAAACTAGTGAGTAAGACAGCATTGTGCCTTACTATTGAGTCACCTATGACTAGTGTATTGGGTAAGTTGTTTTGCCTTATGGGCTTTGGTTGAGTGACACACTGTTTATGTGAGCTATGTGCGTCATGGTTTGTGCTGGGATGTGGTGGTTGTTTGTGTTTCTGCCTTGGAGGTCTCTGTTGTTTGGGCAGATTTTTAATGAGAGCCTCCACAAAAGTAGGTGTGTGTTTTGTGTTACTATGTGAGGGTTGTAATGATGTATGTTCTGGAGGGCTATGTGTTGAATGTGGTGTGGTGCAGGTGTTAATCTTCTCCTCTTGACTGGCTAATC
The DNA here is from genome assembly GCF_019279795.1 of Protopterus annectens. NCBI lineage: Eukaryota > Metazoa > Chordata > Ceratodontiformes > Protopteridae > Protopterus > Protopterus annectens. The sequence continues at coordinate 56,943,054 of NC_056740.1, read as the reverse complement.
CAGTCTTGGCTGAAGAGTGCTTGGCTTCCAATTTGGTTTATATATGTGCATCTCTCACAAGTCATAGTGTTGGGAGGTAAGAGGAAAGGGTTGTCTGTATACATGAGGCAGTTGCTGCATTGCCTCAGGATGCTAAGTTCACCAGGTTGACAGGAGAAAGCACAGAGAACTGACCTTTAGACATGCCTGGATATGAGCTCAATATATTAAGTACTGAGACCTTTTACAGGAAAAATGTCACTTAAAGTGTCTTAGTCTGTACAGAGCACTGCCAAACACTTGAGGGGAAAATAATACGTAGACCCTGAAAAGGTATAAATGAAGTATTTAGGCAGATATTCTAAAGTAAGGAAGAAATCAAGCAGTACCTACTGAAAATAAAGAATTAGCTTGTCAAGAATGATAAGAAGAGAGGAGTCACATGAATGGACACTGCCTGCCTACTACTAATGCTGGTCTCAGCACAGTTTCACTCTGTTGGGATACAATACTCCGTTGCTTCTTCTCTCACCAGAAGCAAAATGTTAGCACCAATCCCAAGAAGAGAAGCAGACCATGGCCTGTTTGGTGATCCACAGTCTTGTCCCAGATGATGCAAGGGTCTGCATGCTTTTACCCTTTTTCTGGTAGATGCATTGAATAGCAACCAGACCAATCAGGTATGTTAAGCACAGACACTCACTTTCCAACCAGAAAGAGTCAGGAATCAATGCACTCTGCTCCTACTCTCACCAGGATCAGAATATAAGTACAGATTCCAACCTGTCACCTATAAAGCAGTTGTTAAGCTTTCTGGTGATCAGCAGTCTCCAGGAAATAATGTAACTGCACTCCTTCTCTCACCAGGAGAAAACAGAAGCACTAATCCCAAGATGACTACTAGAAAGTAGACTGCAGCTGTACATGATCAATTTGCTTTTTCAAATGACCCTTCTTTATAACAGTGTGAGGCATACTTGATTTGCAAAATTTTTGAAAATGGTTCCATTTTTTACATTTGTGGCATTGCTGACCAAATACTAATCACTTTTCTCTTTTAGACTCATGGTTGGTACCACAATTGCGACAGTTAACAAAAAAAATTGATTTGGGTTTTGCTGAATCACCCACATACTGCACTGAACATGCTGTCTTTACTGAGCTAGTCTTAGAACTTGCTAGAAGACTATGGAATCTCCTAGGAAAACCTGCAGGGGCTGCAGGTGGCATGTGCTTAGGTCTGCTTCTGCTAGTCACGTGTTGCATGCTGTCAACATTTGCTCTGGAGCCTGCTTAAGCCATGCTCTTATCACTTGCAGGTATATTTGAGTGCCTTTCTGTAACTTCATGGTTTTGACAAATTTGAATAGCTTTGATCAGTGTTAAATCACTGTTACGAAGCAAAATCTTTCTCACTGCAGCACTATTAATACCACACACAAGCCTCTCCTCTATTAACTCATCTTTTAAATCACCAAACTTACATGTTTTAGCTTTGTTTCTCAGGTCAGTAATATAAACTGAAAAAGTTTCTCTTTGACTTTGATCTATTGTGTAAAACAAATGCCTCTCTAATGTAACATTAGTCTGGGGGTTGCAGATTTCTCTTAATGTGTGCTTCAAACACTCAGGGTCTTTCCTTGATTCAGCCTGTACAACAATATGATGATTTTCCCCTTCACCTTCATATACTGCTGGTGCATATACAAATGAACGCTGTCTTTCAATGGCCTCTGACCAAGCTAGGGTTAGCAAAATGAATGCCCTGTTGCATGCATCTTTATCAGAATAAGCTGCTTATATAAATATGTCGTACTCTTGCTCAAATATTCTCCAGTTCTCTGCAATATTCTGATCAAATACAAGTGGACCTGGTTTATGAAATGCCTCTTCCATATTAACATATACCAGTGAAGGCTTACACACACACTTATACATATGCCAGTACTTGTGACTATGCCCAATAACACAACCATCCTTTGACTAACTGAACTTTGCGAAATAAGTTTCTCGGGCACATTAATACTCTTGAAATTACTGTGCTGTAAAAATTCACCTCTCATCAATGTAAGAAACATTTCAAATAACTGCATTGTGTGAATAAACTGGACAGAAAAAGTCAGAGTAAGAAACATTTCGAAGTAACTGCACTTTACGAATAAACAGTACACAGAACACTGAAATATCCCCCAAATGGCTGTACTTTGCTAAATAACCCCGTACAGTGCAAGAAATACTCTGCAATGGTGTCTCTCTGCCAATAGACATGCAGCACAAGAAACTTTTCTAAATAGCTGTATTTTGACTGCACTTTATGAAATGGTTGCACTTTGTATACAATAAACTCTTTGGAATAAATGCACAGTAATAAACATTCACATTAAGCACTATATTTCGAATAACTCTGGTTATACCCTGAATAGCTTAGATCAATGTGAAATAGTAGTTTATGCCAAAACACAATAATTTGCCAAAAAAAATGCAGTCGCCTTGCTTAATGTGCCCTTTTTGCCCTTATTTATATTTGTTTTGCTCATTTAGTCTCTTTTTATGCCCACTATACTTTCTTGTGCTCATTTTTAACTCAAAACATGCTTGTTTTACTTTAAACATGCTCATTTTGCAATTCTGAGGTAATTCTGAAATCCTTATGTGCTTTTCTGATAATCATTTTATCAAATATCTTAATTTTGAACATTTTGTTTAATTAATAAACTTTTTTATGCTTTCCGTTTGCTTAATAAATACTGTTGACTAACAGGTGTTGGCGGAAATTGGGCTACTGTTGGCCAAAGGAGGAGAAGAGGGGGAAGGCATGCCCAAAGGCAGGTAAAGGCTAGGACTGTGATAGTGAGGGTCGGAACTTTAAATGTTGGCAGTATAACTGGTATAGGGAGAGAGCTAGCTGATATGATGGACCAAAAGAAGGTTGGTATGTTGTGTGTGCAAAAGACCAGATGGAAGGGGAGCACGGCTAGGTGTATCGGAGGCAGGTTCAAAATGTTTTATCATGGTGTGGATGGGAGGAGAAATGGCGTAGGGGTTATCCTGAAGGAACAGTATGCTAAGAGTGTTTTGGAGGTGAAGAGAGTGTCGGAGAGAGTGATGTTTATGAAGCTGGAAATTGATGGTGTAATATGAATGTTGTTAGTGTATATGCTCCACAAGTTGGGTGTGCGATGGATGAGAAAGAAAAATTCTGGAGTGAGTTGGATGAAGTGGTGATGACTGTACACAAGGGTGAGAGACTGGTGATTGGAGCAGATTTCAATGGGCATGTTGGTGAAGGGAACAGAGGGGAAGAGGAAGTGATGGGTAGGTATGGTGTTAAGCAAAGGAATGCAGAAGATCAGGTGGTACTGGATTTTGCGAAAATGATGGACATGGCTGTGGTGAATACGTATTTTAACAAGAGGGAGGAGCATAGGGTGACATACAAGAGTGGAGGAAGATGCACACAGGTGGATTATATCTTATGTAGAAGGGCCAATCTGAAGGAGATTGGAGACTGTAAAGTGATGGCAGGGGAAAGTGTAGTAAGGCAGCATAGGATGTTGGTTTGTAGGATGACATTGGTGATCAAGAAGAGGAGGATGAGTGTAAGGGCAGCACCAAGGATCAAATGGTGGAAATTGAAAAAGGGTAATTGTGAGGTGGAGTTCAGGGAAGAGTTAAGACAGACACTGGGTGGCAGTGAAGAGTTACCGAATAGCTGAGTAACTACAGCAGAGCTAGTAAGAGAGATGGCTAGAAAGGTGCTTGGTGTGACATCTGGAAAGAGGAAGGAGGACAAGGAGACCTGGTGGTGGAATGAAGAAGTACAGGAAAGTATACAGAGAAAGAGGTTGGCGAAGAAGAAGTTGGATTGTCAGAGAGATGAAGAAAGTAAACAAGAGTATAAGGAAATGAGGTGCATGGCAAATAGAGAGGTGGTGAAGGCTATGGATAAGGCGTATGAAGAGTTGTATGAAATTTGGACACTAAGGAGGGAGAAAAGGACCTGTACCAATTGGTTATATAGAGGGACCAAGCTAGTAAAGATGTGCAGCAGGTAAGGGTGATAAAGGATAATGAGGGAAATGTACTCACAAGTGAGGAGAGTGTGTTGAGCAGATGGAAAGAGTACTTTGAGGGGCTGATGAATGAAGAGAATGAGAGGAAGAGAAGGTTGGATGATGTGCAGATAGTGAATCATGAAGTGCAGTGGATTATCAAGGAGGAAGTAAGGATAGCTATGAAGAGGATGAAGAATGGAAAGGCTGTTGGTCCAGGTGACATACCTGTGGAAGCATAGAGGTGTTTAGGTGAAATGGCAGTGGAGTTTTTAACTAGATTGTTTAATGAAATCTTTGAAAGTGAGAGGATGCCTGAGGAATGGAGAAAAAGTGTTTGGTACCGATTTTTAAGAATAAGGGTGATGTGCAGAGCTGAGTAACTACAGAGAGATTAAATTAATCAGTCACAGCTTGAAGTTATGGGAAAGAGCAGTGGAAGCTAGGTTAAGAAGGGAGGTAATGATTAGTGATCAGCAGTATGGTTTCATGCCAGGAAAGAGCACTACAAATACGATGTTTGCTCTGAGAGTGTTGATGGAGAAGTACAGAGAAGGTCAGAAGGAGTTGCATTGTGTCTTTGTGGACTTAGAGAAAGCATATGACAGGGTGCTTAGAGAGGAGTTGTGGTATTGTATGAGGAAGTCGGGAGTGTCAGAGAAGTATGTAAGAGTGGTACAGGATATGTACGAGGGTAGTGTGACAGTGGTGAGGTCTGCGGTGGGAGTGATTGATGCGTTTAAGGTGGAGGTGGGATTACATTAAGGTTCAGCTCTGAGCCCTTTCTTATTTGCAATGGTGATGGACAGGTTGACAGACGAGATCAGACAGGAGTCCACGTGGACTATGATGTTTGCATATGACATTGTGATCTGTAGTGAGAGTAGGGAACAGGTGAAGGAGACCCTGGAGAGACGGAGATATGCTCTAGAGAGAAGAAGAATGAAGGTCAGCAGGACTAAGACAGAATATATGTGTGTGAATGAGAGGGAGGATAGAGGAACGGTGAGGATGCAGGGAGTAGAGGTGGCAAAGGTGGATGAGTTTAAGTACTTGGGATCAACAGTTCAGAGTAATGGTGAGTGTGGAAGAGAGGTGAAGAGGAGAGTACAGGCAGGATGGAGTGGGTGGAGAAGAGTGTCAGGAGTGATTTGTGACATTCGAGTACCAGGAAGAGTGAAAGGGAAGGTCTACAAGAGGGTAGTGAGACCAGCTATGTTATATGGGTTGGAGTCAGTGGCATTGACAAAAAGGCAGGAGTCAGAGCTTGACGTGGCAGAGTTAAAGATGTTAAGATTTGCACTGAGTGTGACGAGGATGGACAGGATTAGGAATAAGTATATTAGAGGGTCAGCCCAGGTTGGAAGAATTGGAGACCAAGCCAGAGAGGCAAGATTACATTGGTTTGAACATGTGCTGAGGAGGGATGCAGAGTATATTGGGAAAAAGATGCTAAGGATGAAGCTGCCAGGTAACAGGAAAAGAAGAAGGCCTAGGATAAGGTTTATGGATGTGGTGAGAGAGGACATGCAGGTGGTTGGTGTGACAGAGCATGATGCAGAGGACAAGAAGAAACGGAAACAGTTGATCCGCTGTGGTGACCCCTAATGGGAGCAGCCGAAAAGAGAAGAAGAATAATAAGAAGAAAGAAGTTTGCTTAATAGATGTTTCCGTGCTATTCGTTTGTTTAATAATGTGTTCTGTGCCCTTGTAATGCTCCGTTTTATCTTTTCTATAAAATAAATCGTTCGTGCAGAGGTTTCATTACCTTTAGTTTGTGTCTGGCCATTTTGTACACTCAGTTCACTTAGTTTAGCCTCACTATTAACTCTGCACCTTGTGGCTCTGAAAAGCAGTCTCTGGAATCCCGGTTCTGACATCATGTCACTTGTCTAGTCAGATGAAATAGACGAACATTTGTGGGTTCTGTTCAAGCAGCTTTATTATGTACAAACACATCAGAAATGAGGTTAAGTAACTTTAGCTTATAAACAAACTAGCTATCATACATGCTCACTCTGGCTGCACTCTCAAAATGGCACTGAAGCTAGCACATGCTTGCTATTTATATGCACATGCTGTACTTGGAAATGCTTCTTAAACGTACAACACAGCGCACTATTCTACAATAACACTCTAGAGAAGTAGGAGTCAAATTAAAAGGAAGGCGGAACTTCAGCAATTTAAATGATGTTGGAGTGAACGATAATTGTTAAAAAGAAGACATATATGCTTAAAGCATGCAATTATGAAAATGTTTACAGTGTTTGTTTTCTTTGCTGTTAATGCATATGCACACCCATATCATTGTTCAAAATGTGTGAATTTAACAAAGGTGGTCAAGGAGGGTGGGGGCAAGTCTTAGGTCTTTTAAAAGTCCAGGTACACCATCAGGTGTTGCTAATGAGGATGACAAATGTGCAAAACATTGGAGAAAAGCATTTCATGAATATTTCCGCAAGTAGACAGATACCCTTCTTCACATGGATATGTTTAAAGTAAGTAAGAGCACGGTGGATATAGAGGATTCATGACTATTTGTCAAAGGTTTTTTCCCTAATGGACAAAACAGAAGAAAAAAATGTTTATAAGCCTTTTTTCATAGGGGGTATAAGCCTACCCACATCCCCTAACTTGTATACGAACTCCACAGTAGCACAGCAGTTGAGAATGGGCAACACCACATGGTCACAGAAAGTGGCTTTCAGTGATAAAGTCAGTATGCTGTTGTGATTCAGGCAAATTAATGCTTCAATATGGGAAAAATTGCACTCAGAGCTAAAAACTAAATTGAGTCTGACTGAGTTTGAAAGTACACTGGAAGAAATTATAGACAAGATTAAAAAAGGTAGAAGCCCTTTTAAAGGTAAAAAAATAAAACTGCGGAGTTACACTGCCAGCTGTAATGATAAAGGTATTCTTATGGAGACATCACAAATCTGATAGGAAAACATAGAAAGTCACACATCAGGAACAATGCTCAGTGGCTGAGATGATTGCAGAAGCTATTGATGCATGTAGTAGGTTTAATACATTGGAAGTTTCTTCCTTGATGTTTGGCTCAAGTTTAGAGAGTGAAACGTGGTCTCATAGTGTAAGGGAAAGCTATTGAGAGAGACAACAGTGTTCTGGAACTTAAATTCAAATACATTTTTGAGCAGGAAATGATCATGAAAGTCAGAAATTCACTGGAAGTACTCAGTATCAGCCACATGACAAAAAGGTATAGGAATTGGAAAGAAAATTATTTTTTTGATACAGTGAGTATAACTGGGATGTTACCTTCAGAAATAGTTTAAACTTTGCATTTCACAATAAAAAAGATGAAGAAGTCAATGCTGTTGTAAATTTTTCAGGGATTGAACTGTTAGTTAAAGAACAGTCTGTAGTAGGATACAGATTGAAATGTATTCCTTGTGCTACATGGCAGGTACACATTATGAACACATAGTGTTATAGATTTAGTTAAATGTAATTTTCAAACTAAAATTCATGATCCATATGTGGTGAATTAGATGGCAATAACTGAGAAGAAAGCGCTTTGTTCTCTTTCTGTACATGTGAATTTGAATTTGGCGACTATGATGTCAGCATTTGAATATCAGATAACTAGCAGTAACAGTCATTTGATTCTTCCATGCACTATTGCAAGAGTTAAAAAGTTTTGATTACATGTTGTACTATAAATGCATCATTTTGTTTAAGGTGTATTTAGATATGAAGGATACTATAAAATGCAATTTGAATAAGGATGAATGAGAGGTGTTGAATAATGTAAGGGAGGAGTCTAGACTACCTTTTTTAAATCATCATGTAAGGGGAAGAAGTTAGTGATAATGATTGAAAGTCAATATTTAGATTTGTTTTGAGTACCTAAGTAATGTTAATATGCATAAGATAGTTCCTGTATAAATAAATGAAGCTGAATGATCTTAAAGAATTTGCTAATTATAGAAAAGCATTTGAGATTGCTTGAGCATTAAGAAGTAGATAAGATATTGCTACAGATGTAGAAATGCCCACATTCTAACTGTATTCCAAAAGTGAATAAGGTTTTAAAATAATCGCCAGGGTGTCCCATAGCAGTGTGCTGACAAGGTTATTTTGAAAATGTGGGCAAATTATTAATCAGTGTCTTAAAAAATGTATAACTGTTATACATCCAAAATTCTAATTAACTATTATTCAAACTTAGTAAATGCAGTTTAGAAGCAAAGATATGTGTTGGATGAGTGTAGGTATCTATAACATATATACAAGCATAAAGCTCTATGATGGCATGGAAGCGCTGGATCACTTTTTAGGTAGCAGCCCTACAAGCAGTTATGTAACAAAACTAATGATTTTCTGTCTCAGTAATAATTTACTTTTTTGTTTTACCAACTGCTTTTTCAGCAAGTTTCTAGTACAGCTATGGGTGCCTCATTTTGCACCATTATATAACAGTATATTTATAGACTTCCATAAATATACTGGCATGTGATAGAGTAGATGAATTGATCACTATAAACTGGATGTAGGTGTCTTTATGCATGCATATGTGTGGTATGGAAGAACAACCATGGAAGGACTAGCCACCCAGAGGTGTGAACATTGGCTATAGATGATTGCCACTCTTGAAGTTACACCGTATGCAAAAAATGGAAACAGGGGGTATGGATGGATGGATGGATGGATGGATGGATGGATGGATGGATGGATGGATGGACGGACGGATGGATGGATGGATGGATGGATGGATGGATGGATGGATGGAATGATATGGTAGTGCAAAAGGGGCACCCATAAGTGTACCAGAAATTTGCTGAAAAGTTGTTGATTAAACAAATAGAAGCTATTGTTGCATTGCCAAGGCATTTGACACCACACCACATGCAGATATAATAAATAAGTAAAATGAGCTCCAAATTGATTTATACATTATTTGATGGATTGCAAACAATGAGAGTGGGGTGTGCATTCTCTGACAGCATGAAGGTGACTAGTGAGGCCCCTTGGACATCTGTGCTGGGACTTTTGCTGTTTGGTATCCACTTCTAAAATCTTCAGCTATCTTTGCTTATCAAAGTTTGTGTATGATTGTAAGCTGGAAGTCATCGCTGCCACGTTGATATACTGGTACTCCAACAAGAGGTTACTGTTGTTAGTAACTAGTGTGCAAAAAATGGGCACAAACCTAGTGCTACAAAATGCATCATTGCTGCATTCAGTAAACACACCATAGCTACAGCCTATAGTACCGAAAAGACACTACTCCAAAATCAGAAAGTAGTGAGAGACTTGTGCTCTATTATGTTCAATCATCATGTTTCAAAGGTGGTGAGAAAATCCTTATAGCTTGCATGGCTCAAAGGAAACGGTATCTCTACCAGGTCAAAAGAAGTCCTTACCTCCTTGTATTTCATAATAATTCCGCCCATCATAGAGTACAAAACCCCAGCTGAGCTGTACCTTACTAAGCATATCATGCAATCTTTAAGACTTCAAAGCTTCCTAATGAAAAGATTAAGGGCTCAAAAAAGGATCTACCAAGAGAGATTAGAGGTTATATCTCTATATTTAGTATCATGTAGAGTCCTTAGGGGTGACCTCTGTGTTACTTTACTTATAGAGCAAAAAGAGATACAGCTACCAAAGAACCCGTGCCCTTCAAAATCAAACAATCCCACAAACACTAGAGTCAGAGAACTAATTCTGTTTCAACAAATAAATAGCATAGAATGTAAGGATAGATTCATCACCCAGCACCTACCCTTTCTCTGGAACAAACTTCCTCTTAAGCAGTGTGGCACACAGTGTAATTTTAAAAAAGAGCTGAACATTTGGATGGATATTCATAAATTCACCCCTGGTATGACGGGCTTGTCCATTCTTGAAAACGGAGTTGAGGCCTAAGGGTGAGTATTGGCAAGGTGGAAATGTTTACAATAGTTACTCTGTGAAGACTCAGCTGAGGTACAACAGCTATGTGAGATGTTTTTAACTGGTTAAGTAGTTTGCATAAAACTGTAAAAATATTGTATTTGTGGGAAAAAAAGCACACAAAGAATATGGTTAATTAAAAACATGTTAGTTAAACACTACTCAAGCTCCACTATATGTGCTGAGTGATTTTTGCATCTGTACTGCCTGTCATGTGGAACTAGGCTTTCTAACTTTAGATAGAAGCATATTACTTTGATTTAAAGTTGATCTTATAAGGTACAACAAACATTTTTATGACACTCTGAAACATCGACAAGCCTAAAATTTAAATAAAAGGCTGAAGGTGTAAACAAGTACCATTCAGCATTCGGGGGGGGGGGGGGGATTGAATATATAGTTGTGCAAATTCTCCCCAGCTGCTTCATAGCATAGTGGTACTTAACACTGTCTCCCATAGAAAACTTTAGGTGTTCAAGGCTGGCAGGGAAAAATTTATTTTTTATAGGATTTTTGCAATCCCAACCTGTTCTGTGACCGTGTTATACAAAGGTAAGTGTTAATGCATGAGAATAAGAATTAGCTTACCACCAGACTTTGGGGAGTGTAATGGTAGTGGACATGTAAGACAAAGGGCTTTCTACACAACCTTCCACATGGTACTCTTCACAGTGCTGACAGTGCACATTTCAACTGTTTATTTCAATTTTGGGCTTGTTGAGGTTTCAGAACCTCAGTGATAAAAATGTTTAACATTCTTTGTATGATCTACTTTAGGTCAAAGTAATAATGGAGATATTCACATTCACATTTTAGTGGAAATAACTGACTTTGTTTTTTTATCAGTTGCAAAACAGACATGGCACATTTGTATATTAAGCTCCTCTCATTGTGAGTATAATGCTATGCTGAATAAACTTGTGCGATTGCAGTACATTACTTGTAACTATTTGTTTTAATTGCTACAGTTTATTTTTATCTGTTAATTTGGTAAGTAAACTGAAAGCAATAGATCTTTTTCAGCTAGCAAGTGGGACAATGCTAAAAAGTAATGCCAAAAGAGTATAAAACATAATTTTGTGTAACTGATTAAATAGGGGATTGGTGTATAGGAGTTGTCCACAGCAGCTGCATATAGCATTCATGGTATTTTTTTATTTGATAAGGTATTAAATGCATAGCTCAAAACCAAAACTAGTCCTGTGTTACAATGTCAGTCACTTTCTGACACCAATCTATAACAATAAAGCCCTGTGCAGAATTCGTATAATGTCTTAGTCACTTTATGCTAAAATGCTGTAATAACAAGGACCTGGGCCATACTTCTCAATCTGGACACATCAAAAATCTGGACAAAGGCCCATGAAAAGTAGGTACAACTGGCCAAAAATATGTACACTGATTAACATAAAATCTGCATACATAATTATGTACCCACCCCCCCACACTCCAGTGAACTTGTGGGATACCAACATTCAAACCCAAATTGAAGAACAGACAAAATATTAAACACAAAATATCGGAAGTGGGTTTCAGTGGGTGAACCTAGACAATGTGCAGTGTAACGTGTTCTGATAGATAGGAGAAGGGACTCCCAGTTAATAATGAAGTAAATGTTCTTTTAAGGGATAGAACAATCACATCAATCATTCACACAAAAGCATCGCTAAAGGCCCGCTATAACTATTTTTATTTTAACAATTATAAAAGTCAAGCGATTCAAACATATCTCTCAACATACCTCTAAATCTCTTAGCCCAAGAAATCTGGACAAAGCCTGACATGATGGTGGTACAAAGGCCTAAAAATAGGGACAGATTTTATATATTGCTCTTATAAACTTAGAAAGTTTCTAGAATAACAGTGTATGTACCAACATGCATTTTTAAATGATATGAAGTCTGAAACTCAAATGTATAACATTATTTATTAATTTCATTCCTCAGATCATCCCAATGATTTGCCAGAAAACCAAAACTTTTATGAGAACAGACCGAAATGTATTTATTTATTTATTCATTCATTTATTTTATTTTACATTTGTTAACTGGGATGGTCCGACTGGACGAGGTCCATTTACAGCAGAGGCCCAGGGAGAAGAGCTCCACTTAATTAATACAACAGACAATGATAATAATACATAATGTAAAGTAAAGACTTTGTTATTGAGCAGTATTTTGTGCATAATAGAACAGTACGCAAAGAAAGATCATATCAGCAATATATACAAGTGAACATTAAATTAGTCATCAAAATGTACAGACAGAGATCACAACATTTCCAAATGTCAAGGGATACCATTTGTTACTTTCATTTTTACCGAGGGTCTGCTAATTGGAGAGAAGAGAGAAAGATGATACACTAGGATTAAGTAACACATGGACATAGCCAAGAGCTAATAAGATTTAAATCAAAAGCAATGAAGTGCAACAACTCTGTAGCCCTGATACACAGCTTACTTTTAATTAGATGTCCATCCCATCAATCTATACAAGATAATTGTTTAAACATTTTATTTTAAACTGCTCTTATGGCCTCTTCTCATCCAATGGGTCTACCAAACCTCCTTGCTAGCCCAGAATTACTCCGCTTATGTTTGGGGGACAGTGATGAGATTGAGGTATCCTGGCATCATACTGCTGTTGAGTGAGCTTTTACATTTTTGTTTTTAAGGCCTACTCCCTGCCCCTAGGTGCACTTGTGCTTTCCATTGGGGGGAGGGGGGTATACAATGAGCTCACTGTAACATACCAAGAAAACATGCATATAACAGATAAAAATCACTCTGGTACCATTATACAGAAGCATACATGGAATCTGAGAGTTTTGTTGGGGGCAAATTAATTTCCTTTACAGATTTCTAATTGAGATTAAAATTGTTAATGTGACGACTGTTCACTGGCATCAGTGATAATGGAGTTTTGTATGCAAAGGTATGCAGCAGGAGACACAGCATTTAATCTGAGCTGCAAAATATGTGCAATCTTCATGTTTCAAGGCTGCTTAAGTTGAGTGTCTAATAAGGATTTGTTATTCTACTCAGCAAAATGTTGTTGAAAGCCTTTTTGTCTGATTCAGTAGCATTCTGGGCTTTCTATAGCATTCTCATACAATGATCTATAGAGTACAAGAATGACATCCATGGACAAGAGAAATGAATTAGGATTCTGCGAACAATGCAAGAGAATATTTCCTAAAACTACTCATGCTGTGTTGGAGGTGTGCTCTGCATCAGCACTCAGGATCATAGGAAGTTACGAGGCTATTGGCCTTGAGGCTCTTACAAGCCTAGTCAAGAATTTAGCCCATGTTCTAACAAGTCAGCACCTGATGCTCCTGTCCATCAGGGACACAGGTGGAATCCCAGGGGTATATTTTCTGTTCCCCGTCCAGTTATTCTGGTTGCTCTTAAAAAGGGTTAATGAGGTACTCTGCTTGACATGGAGAGGGAGTCTATTTCACAAAAGGGGGAGTCTCTGGAACACAAATCTGTCCCACCAAGTCCCATTGATGTCACAGACTAGGTTGAGGTCACGCGTGCAGGTTACTCGCATGGAGCTTGATTTGCGGATATGCAGCAGTCCCATCAAGGCGGGGTCTGAGATTGCTTTATATGACAGACAGATGTCACCTCTGAGGAGTATGTATGAGACTGAGTAGAGGGACAAGGCTTTTAGCCTGTATGTCTTGGGTAGATGTTTGAGGCCCAGGATTCTCCTGGTGAGGAACCTCTGTGGTCTTTCCAGCTGCTGCATGTGCCTTTGTGAGATACATGCCAAAAGTGGCATTGTACTCAATAATGGGTCTTATAAGGAAGGAATACAGGGATGTTATAATCTCCTTGTCCTTAGATGAGATACCCTTACTAATGAGGTGGGCCATGTAGAACGTTTTCCATACAACGGAGGCAATATGGTGGTCAAAAGTCAGTTTGCTATCAACCTGGGTGCCTAAGTCCCTCGCGACTGATTGCGTGCTTAGGACATAGTTATTAATGTGATAATTTGTGGGGATGATGATGCATTTTTGGCATTCGGTTTGAGGCCATGTTTCTGGCACCAGTCATTTGTTTGGGTGAGACCCACTTGGAGGATGTCCATATCACTAGGGGAATTAATAACAGTGCCCAGTTTGCAGTCATCTGCAAACTTGGTCAGCCATAGCCCACTGGTTTTGGCCTGCACCTCAGAAAAGTATATCCCAAACAGCAGTGGCCCCAAGACTGATCCCTGGGGTACACCGCTCATTACTGGTCTAATGCTTGAAGTCACTTCCCCTGTTTTGACTAGGTGAGTTCTATCAGTGAGCCAGTTTGGTACCCATCTGGTAACATAAGGTTGATGCCTTGTTGAGAGAGTTTGTCTATCATACCCAAGTGGGGAATAGTATCGAAGGCTTTGGTCAGGTCAAGGTAGGTGGTGTGCCCCATCTTCCCCTCATCCATGACTTTGGTGACTGTCTCAAAGAAGTCGACCAAATTTAACAGGCATGACCTCCCCTTGATGAAACCAAACTGTGTGGGATTGAGTGTTTGGAGATTGCCAGTGTCCTTGTTAATAAAGTCTATGATAATCCGTTCCATGGTCTTGCAGATCAGGCTAGTTAGGCTGATAGGTCTAAAATTTCCTGGATCAGTGAACGCTCCACCTTTGTGCAAAGGGATGACAGTGGCTGTCCTCCACTCGGCTGGGGTGAAGCTGGTACCTTTGTGCAAAGGGATGACAGTGGCTGTCCTCCACTCAGCTGGGGCGAAGTTGGTACTCAGGCTTTGGTTGAATAGGGTGCCTAATGGTGCTGCAAGTTCCTGCCTGAGTTCATGTAGGATGCAGCCTGGGATGTTATTGGGTCCCATGGAGGCTGTATTTTTTGCCTTTCAGAGGGTAGTGATGATTTGCTCCCTAGAGATAAGGGGAAGGTGGCAGGTGCTGGGGATGTCCTGATTTACTGATGGGGGGACAAAGGGGTGAAGTTTACACTGAATCTGTATGCCAGCAGGTTGGCTGTATCTACAGTGTTTGTCTATGTGGTGTCCTTGACCACCAGTTCTGAGCAGATGTGAGTGTTTCCTTTGAGATTGTGGACATATGTGAAGAAGGTCTTATGATTGTCATTAGTAGATGTGGCCAGTTTGGACTCAAAGTTTGCTTTGGATGATTTCACTGGTGCTCTTATTTGCTTGTTCAGGCTAAAGAGAGATTGCTTCCAATTAGGCACCTGCTCCTTCTTAGTCCCGGACATCAATTTTTTCCTTTTATTATAGAGTTTATTATTGAAGATGTCCACCAGACAGATTTACTCTTCCTTGAGGAGGATGATTTTGTCCTGTTGGGTATTCCTGATTCCATGCAGCTATATAAATGCTCGTATAGTACTTTGGTGTAGGTATGGACATATGTGCCAGTTCCTATGGAGGGGGAAGGGTCTGTGAAGCTGTTCATCCCTTCCCCCAGGAGGTTATAATCAGTTTTGGAGAAGTTTTTTGTTTGACCCTAGCTGGGGAGGGGGAGGTCAGGGGAGATGGTGACTTCAAAAGTGACCACTTTGTGGTTGGATCTTACCAGGGAGTATGACACTGTAGGGGTGCTGTAGTGGTTATTCATGTTGTTTAATACCAATTCCAAGATATTATCATCTCTTGTGGGGGTGTCGACCACTGGTCCAAGGCATTTGCATTGACTAAATCAAGGAATTTGTGTTTTGGCCTGAGTAGTTCTTCCAGTCTATGGTTGGATAGCTAACGTCACCCAGGATCAGGATAAAGGGTTGAATCTTGATAGATTCAAAGAGGTCTAGATGTGTGGAGTGGGCATCTTGAGTCAATGTTGGGGGCCTGCAGCTAGCTATGATTTGAATAGGGGTCTTGTAAATGGTTAACTGCAACTGATGTCCATCCTGTGCATCATACCGTTTGACCAGTCTAGAGGTGTGTATGTCTTTAATATATATTGCAACTCCACCTCCTTTTACTTTGCTGCCCACAGTTTGGGGTCTGAATGTGTGATAGGATGAGTAACTTAGTGTGGCTGGGGTGCTTCCCGCAGCTTTGAACCAGGTTTCTGTGACTGCACAAATGTCAGCATGTTCTGGGGTTAAGAATGCTTGCAATGAGTGCAGTTTCATGTTTAGACTCCTAGCGTTTAGTAGCATGATCTTTAATTTGCATTTTGATGAAATTTTCATGCTGGTAGTTTTGACCTCATGGCCTTGCCTAAAAAGGCACTATGGGGGAGCAAGAGCCTTTTCCAGAAGCCTGAAGCCCAATGGAGACAGATGCAGGCCATCTTTGGC
>NC_056740.1:56899313-56916813 GCF_019279795.1 Protopterus annectens | reverse complement strand
TCAGTAAAAGCAGTATAACACTTATATATTACTGCACCTTTCCTCTCACCTAAACTGTGCACAGAAAAAGAAAAAGTCATATATATATTTCCCGACATACTGAGTGGATCAATGCCACAAGTAGTGTAAAAGCAGCATTCTCTCTCTCCAAGAGATAAGGACTTGTCAGGCATAATCTTCTAACATTTTGTAAAATGAAATACTATTGCTACTACTACTATTACTACGAATAATGCTCATTACACACTCACAAACAGGCTACCTATTCATCCCAGTGTTATGCATACTGTCTTTCCTCCCTTTTCTACAACAAAGGTGCCATTGAGGCGGGTTAAGAAATTACTTTTTATACTACCTAGGAAAAGCCTGAGTACATAAAACAGCCTTATATCAGATCCTTAAAAAGAAATGGCTGCTGAAATGAAAGTTAAGTAACTTCCATACATCTATAACCAGTCCTTTTCTTCTGGGATTTTTCTGTACCTGTAGAAAAAGAAGGTTATAATTCCTTTGTTTAAGAATGCAAACTGCCCTCCACAGATAACTACAGGCCTACTGCTAACCTCCACACCTTATAGTATAAGTTAATACTTCTGACAGCTATTTTGGGTTGGAGGTTAGCATAATCATTAAGGTGTTTACCTCACAGACAGAAGGTGGGTCTGTACCATACCATTGAACGTTTAGTTTATCAAACACCTACTTGTTGAACCCCAATAGCAGAACTACCTGTTCACCGAATGACCTATTCATCGAACTGGAAATCGTCAACATGTTTTAGTTGGTCAACACTGTGAAAGGTAAACTTTTTTTTATATTTTTGCAGGGGGCTGGCATGCCCCCTGTACACCCATGGGGGGGCTGCACCCCACAAACCCCCTGCAAATTAAATATACCAACTCCGACATTGCATTACAATGAGGTAATGGGTAAATCACGGCCAGTTGGCATGTCAGTCACACGTTTTTTTCAGGATGGCCAAGTAAAATCTTTCAGTGATTTCCAGTTCGATAATTAGGTCATTCAGTGAATCGGTAGTTTGACGAATAGAGTTTGACTATTAGCTGTTCTATAAATTAAGTGTTTGACAATATCATATGTACCCAACAGAAGGTACAGCATTTGATTCTCACCTTTGAGGGAAATTAGCTAGGGTTAAAATGGCCTACAAGGACAGCAACCCTAGTACTTAACTATGAACCTAGAAGATGGTATTTACAATCAAAATGGTAAAGTGGGTGTTAAGGGAGTATTACAATATATTAGGAAGAAGATAGACAGGAACCAGAGGAAGAAAAAGAGCGGTCAGCATGCTACAAAAAGTAATGCAGAAAAAACAATTTGTAGACAGAGAGGTGTAGGGAGGTAAACCACAGTTCTTTTTTCTTAGAATGTATACGTAACTATTTAGTCAAATCAATTTAATTATTTCAGTGCTACATAGTATACTGACAAAGCAAGCAAAGCAAAGTTCACAGAGCAAGACCGGTACTGTAAAGTAATATTAACATTCTAAGACTGATTATTACAGTATAAATGGCACATCAGATAATTACTACAGCAAAAATTATTACACATATCTCTCAGTAAAGTTAGTTCTAGCAGGCCAACTTAAAAAGTATTTGCTTAGCGTTTGAAAAATATTGCCATGCAGTTCTGTACATTTAGAGGGTATTGTAAAATTTGAGTCAGTGAGTTTATGAACTCATATCCTTTAGGTTGTTAAAAAGGCACCTCTCAAGCAAAGAAGCAAACAACATGGGAGAGGGCCAGGCAATGAGGGCACACTGTAGTAAGTTATCAAATAGAAGCAGCTGGTCTGAAGTAGGTTATTTCAGGTCAAAACATTCTAAACACATATCACTAGTAGAGAAGGACTGGTTCAGTTTTTCAGAGATGACTCAGCATTTTAGAATACTTATTCCATGTGAATATCACAGAAAAATGCTAGCAGGTGCTCTGAATACAAATAAGACTATTATCCTGTTAATACTCAGGCTAAAGGGATAATTTAAAAAATGTTTATCAACTAATGGTAAATGTTTATTTTCTGTCTTACTTTTCCCATTTACAAAAAAAATCTAAATTTTCAAACCTGTAAACTCAGTACATCCACAAATCTGATCTGTTTTGCCCAGGAGTGTGTTTAACTCATTAGATTGTAGAGATGCCACTAGATGTTTCTCTAGAATCATCGTAGTGATACCTCTGGGAATCTAAGATGTTCTGTTGATTGTTATTAATAATTCCAAAACAATACTATATACAAGCTTCTAAAAGATTTCATCTTAAAAGAGTTCAAGATGAGCAATAAAACTACTTTGAAACTTGACCTGTGTCTAATGCAAGTAAAGATATGTTAAATGTTGATCACGAACCATTTACTTACATTCTCATAATTTCCATATTTCTTTGCATATATCAAAAACCATATGAATAGACAGAACTGCTTAACCTTATGTGAAAACCTCCTTCAGGATAAATAAAATGCTGGCAACAGTATGTGCCAAGCCTGTTCCTATCCTTTCCCATCTGCACCACTTTCATCTCTAACTTGTAGAAGAAAGAAATCTGTTCTTCCCCCTCCTGCTCCCCCCAGCTGATACAATATAAAAAAATCTTTTTTTCTTTCTTTTAAATACTGCAGCAAGGTTATTATAACTTAACACACATGAAGTGTCAGATTCCAACCCCTCCCCCCATTACCTGGTGCCTGGGACAATTGCCCTTTTTGCCCTACCCTAGCTATGCTTGTGACATTTACACTTCATTAGTTAACAATTGCCATTCTAGAGATGTGTGCGTGTGCATTTGGCTGAAGGTTAAGCTATAAATAGATTTTGTCAGAAAGGCTCAGGATGTGACCAGCTAGAAGTTAGAGTACAAATTTTCAGGGTGCCACTTTAGAGAATGAGTTAAATCCCGACTTTTAACCTTTTTGATCTTTACACTTGTTCATTGTTTTTCTATTAGCTAACATTATGTATTTTTTTCTATTTTTGCATATATTGTTGTGTTTTATTATATATATATATATCAGAATAATATTTTTGTCAGCTATTGATTCATTTTTGTTCTGTAAAATGTATTATGAAGATTTGCACATCAAGCAACTCATATGTTTTGTTTAATTTTTAAGCTATTCCTGCCTATTAATCAACATAATGAGACAAAAATGTTTTAGGTCTTTAACAATAGTTTCTTTGAGTGAAATTCCACTCCACTACGTGGTTACTTCAAAAGGAATAATAATATGTTATTTACAGCACAACCCTGTATTTTTATTTTTGAAACAAATTGGGTTTGATTATGATAATACTTTTCATAAAACCGATTTATTTAAAAATGAATTCTGTAATCTATTAACCTGTGCAGCTTCTGCATGCTGGTTACTTCTTGATCACCCATTATGTAGTCTGTGAACACAGAAACAGCTTGTCTGCCTAACATCTAGTGGATCAGCAGTGAAAAAAAATCAGTTTTACCTACAGCAGTAGTGATGAAGATAATTACGGTATTGTCATAGCAAATATAGTTTATAAATGAAAAAATATACAAAATACACCGATGCCGTTACACACGCACGCACGCACGCACACACACACGCACGCACGCACGCACGCACACACACACACACACACACACACACACACACACTATGCCAGTCTGCAAGCACTGAAATTACATTCATCCTTCAGTCCTCACTTTGTTTCCCTCAGTCTTACTTTGTAAACTGTGTAATTGTGAGTAAATCCATTAACAGGACAGTACTTGAAGGTAATCCTGAAACAGTGTATATATGTGTGTGTGTGTGTGTGTGTGTGTGTGTGTGTGTGTGTGTGTGTGTGTGTGTGTGTGTGTGTGTGTGCGCGTGTGCGTGTGTGTGTGTGTATGTGTGCGTGTGTATGTGTGCGTGTGTGCGTGTGCGTGTGTGCGTGTGTGCGTGTGTGTGTGTGTGTGTGTGTGTGTGTGTGTGTGTGTGTGTGTGTGTGTGTATGTATATGTGTGTGTGTGTGTGTGTGTGTGTGTGTGTGTGTGTGTGTGTGTGTGTGTACATGTGCGTGTGTGTTTGTATATTTGCTTATCAGGATATGACTGGGTGACTGAGACAGGCCAATTTTTAGCAGAAGCCCAGAAGAGAAACAGAAAGCATTATCACAATGAACTATAGCAATATTACTATAAAATCCATTTAGTTCACTATCAATAGAGATTAAGAAAAAATGTAATATTGCAGCAATAGATTACACACAGTATTACAAGACAGCTGTACATGTTCAGAACAAAACAAAACTGTGGTAGAGAAAAACATTTCACATGAGACAGGATAGCTGAAATACATCACAGTAATGACAACAGTATAAGTTTAAATATGTGTGTACTAATGTCTGGAAAACAGAAACTGAAACATAAGAGTAATATATAAAAGAGAAGATGCTTGTATGGTTTGAGGATGGAGGGCTGGCTAAATCATGGCAGTGAGTGTTAGTTTTGACATAGACATCCAGTGGAAACCTATGAAACAGAAAGAAGTGTTTTCTGTAGAGGGTAAGCCCCCTGTATCATGAGTGGGGGACTTCACCCCCAACGCCCATTACTTATATACAAAAAGCCAGTGATTATAGAACAGTGTGCATATCTCTTCCTCAAGGCTGTAAAGTGTCATCATATATGTGAACATGCAGATTTCCACTCACATTTGCCAGTGATTATTTGAAATATGACCTTTCCATTCCTGAACAAGTCAGGTCTCTCTCACTGGTGTCATCATTCTGATTTAGCTTTTGGTTTGCATCATAACGTGGTAAGCCCAAAATACCAAGAGCTGGTAGTGGCACATCTGAATAGCTTCCTAATGGAGAAATAAATATTTTAGCAAGATAAGGGAATCTCCACAGTCACTGCTGGAGTACTAATCTGTTAAGTGGTTGAAGTATTCTATCCCAGGCTGCATACTGCATGAACTACAGAACAAACTGGCACCTTACCTAAGTACCATGTTCAATCATATCCTCACCTCAGGCTATGTGCCTACTGAATGGCGCACAGCGACAGTTATCCTGCTCCACAAAGGGGGTGCCACCATGGACCCCGGAAACTACCACCTCATTAGCATGATGAGCCTGGTCTGCAAGGCCATGGAACGTATCATCTTGGAGCTTTTAAACAAAGACATAGGTAACCTCCAAACCCTGGACCCCACTCAGTTTGGGTTTGTAAAAGGTAGATCATGTCTACTAAAGCTGATTGACTTCTTTGAAGCAGTCACTATAGCTGTAGACGAGGGCAAGGTAGTGTACACAACCTATTTTGACCTCGCCAAGACTTTCGATACCATCCCCCACTCTGGAATTATAGATAAACTCACTAAACTGGGCATAAATCCGTATGTCACAAGATGGCTTGCCAACTGGCTCACTGACAGAACCCACACAGTAAAAGTAGCCAACTCCAAGTCCGACTTCAGACTAGTGATGAGTGGAGTACCACAGGGTTCGGCCCTGGGTCCTCTCCTGTTCGGCATCTACTTCTCTGAAGTGCAGGCCAACACAGAAGGCCTTTGGCTAACAAAGTTCGCAGATGACTATAAACTGGGAGCCATAATAGAATCACCTAATGATGTAGACATTCTATAAAAGGGCCTCACAGAGACAGATGCTTTGTGTCAAAGCATGGCTTCAAGCTCAATGCCAAGAAGTGCATTGTTATCCCCTTTGGGAAAAACTTGGTACCCATGAACGAGTGGTAGCTCACTAAACACTGAAAGTGTGATAAGAAACCTCGGGACACAGGTGAACAGTAGTCTCTCCTTTGATAACCACATCGCCACCGTAGTCAGGAAATCCTTCTACGTGGCACACCTTATCACAAAATGGTTCTCTAGAAAAAAGGAGGTCATTGTTCCTCTCTACTCATCCCTTATCAGACCTATTGTAGAGTACAATGCTCCGTTTGGCATGTATCTCACAAGAAACCTACAACTATTGGAAAGGCCACAGAAATACCTCAGTAAGAGGATTACCAGCCTCAAACAGATGCCATATGCAGACCATCTCAAATAACTCCAGCTCTACTCCATCGCATATTGCCTACTTAGAGGCAATCTCTGCCTAACATACAAAGCTATGTCAAACCCAGAGCTGTTGGACATGCTACGCTTAAATAAATCCCAGTCTCTCCGAACCACACGCTCCGGGGACCTAAACCTTGTCACCACAATAAACAGAACATACTGGAGGGATAGATTCAAGTCCCAGAGACTTCACATACTCTGGAACAAACTACCCATTCATGTCAAGCAAAGCTCCTCATTGGCCCTGTTTAAGAAAAATCTTGACGACTGGATGGGAAATAGAAAAATCACCCTGCGGATGACTTCTGCGGCACTGCTTGATAGGGGCACAGGAAAATAATTTTCTTGGGTGGCGAAAGCCAGGGAACCTTTTTGGCTAGGTTTATATAGGCCCCAGGGGCGATAGCGTAGTACCTACCTATGAACCTATGAAATTAACTTTGGAATCTATGTGAGATTAGAATTCTTTTGAACTCACTATTTTCTCTTAAAAGGTACTGAACTTAGGGTTGATTTATTCAGTGTTCCTAGCTAAAAAGTGAACAGATTTCATTATATGACAGGTTTGACCTTTTTTTTTGTTTTGCTGCTAGTTTAGACGTTTAGAGGTAGTGGTGAGATTTAACTGTGCCCGTGGGATGAAAAGTTTTTGAAAAATATATTTTAGTGATTAATGTAGTAAAAATGTCGTATGAGAGATTGTAGGAGGTGTTGCCAGTTTTAAGCTCAAGGTGCTTGATTAGAATGAGATGGTGCCAAATAATGGCAATGTGTATTTCTGTATGGGATGGATGTGCTTCCTTTGAATGTAGTACCATCTGTCTGTTATAATCATGATGGTCCATATTATCACTGTGTTTTTCCATTCACAGAATATGTTCCATGTCTGAAAGCCCTTCTGCACATGCATGTGCACACACACACACACACACACACACACACACACACACACACACACACACACACACACACTCACAGGAATATAACTATTCCCTCCCCTTACAAGGTGTTGCTGTCACAGAGTAGGTTATGTTTAACTAGCAGTGTATCTGGTAAGTTCCTTCCCTTCAGAGGTTTCGAAGTGAAACAACTGGCTTGGGAAATCATGTTTCTTAGCTCTATTATTGCATTAAGCTGCATCTGCACTGATGATATCATGACAGTCATTGAGGGGGTAATGTTGACAGGTACCCGTGTGCAGCTTTAAACACCTTGGTGTATGCAAAAAATATTCACTGAATTAGCAGAAATGTGTGAGCATTGTGTAAGGCAGGTGAACAGTGTATTGGAAGGATTAAGATCCTGAGTGTCCCAGGAAGGATTTTGGGGGAACACCTGTATGGCAGCATGTAATGGAGATGGCACTTGGAACTTTAGTTTATAGAAGGTTGATAATTATTCAGAACAACAAAGTGCCAGTTGATATAAAACAAATAGCTGTCAAGGTCTTATGTTGTCTTGTACTGGTGATGGACTGTAACAGTAAGGATTAAAGCTAGGTGGTTAACAATATAATGGCGTTAGGAGTATGAGGCAGACAAGAAGTGAAAGAACAGTAATTATCCATTAAAGACAAAGTGTTGTTTAGTAAGTTTGATTGTATATGTGTGTGTGTGTGTGTGTGTGTGTGTGTGTGTGTGTGTGTGTGTGTGTGTGTGTGTGTGTGTGTGTGTATGAGTGTTTATGTATATGGTGGAGTGGATGGAAAGCAGCAGTCTGTTGTCAGGTTGCATACAGGATTACCTGTGAAGGCATTATTTGCGTAGCTGCTGTAAAGGCAAAACAACTAAGTTGCTTTCTATAATGAAACCATTTTTGTTAAAAAGGAAAAAATGGTTACAACTATTGGCTGTTTTTAGCAGTTATAATGGAAAATTTTCAGATTATCAATTTATGCTGATCCTGCACTATGTACTACATTAGAAATTTTGTATGTGAATTGGATAGTTTTGTACTCAGTTAATTTTGCATCCTGTTATAGCCATTCACTTTTGGACTTTGCCTTAAAAGTATATTATGCTTATGACTTCCATTTACCTGAACTGGCAAATCTGTACGACAGCTGAAAATTTTGCCAGAGGCAGAGGTCACTACAAAGCACAGTTTTCTCATTACCCTAAATGTAGTGATTCCATACTTGATTGTAACAAGTGTAAGGAATGCAGCTTCCTATGCGGGATTTTATGAGGTTTATTTATTTAACATTTGTTAACCAGCAAGGTAAATTGGTCCATCACTCTTTTTCAAAACCTTTGTCACTGGACATTTGCTCACATTTTTTGATAGCTTCGTAGTTATGGAAAGTCACACTGACTCTATGTTTTGGAGTTTCTTGCCATCAGCTATCCATTTCACTTCATCCAAACAAGTTCCCCAAATACCGTTCTCCTTCCTTCTGGAGCAACCTCTGATTTTGGGGGGTGGTGGGGATGACATGTCATTGGCCAGGAAGTGAAAGGTTCCTGTTTACTGCAACATGCAAGTGGCATTCGTACCTTATCCCATCATAGTCAGGTTTGTGCTTACATCCACATGCAAGCCAACTGATTAGCAATCTCCTGCTGCTGGTACATTGCTATGTCTCTTGCAGCTATTGATTACCCAGGTCTCTACCTGCGGTCACTTAGACAACAGGAGCTCTGATACCTCCACACAAGAAGATTCCACCTACCCAAAAAGCTCCGCAGATTATTGGCTTACTTCCCCCACCCAGCTCACTAATATTGTAGTAAAGGGTTCATCTCTTTATGCCATCAGAAACATATGAGGTGGATGTTGGGTTGGCATAAGAAATGCAAAACCTCATTTTAGTTTACAAAGAAAAAATGTTTTTTCCCAGATTTGAAAAGCAACAGATACAAATTGTGAAGATGCAGCACAGATAAATAGCTGTATTCTTTATTTTCCATGAAAACCTTCAACATTAAGAAAGGTTCTGCAGAGTTATTAACTGCAGTAGAGCTGATAGTGTGTGGGAAGAGTAGATTATCTGTTATTAATTGTGCAGCTTCATATTGGTAGCATGTAACATGCTGCTACCATGCTGACACAGAGCAGTACCGATGCTGAGGGGGCAGAGCACCTGCCTGATAGCAGTACTAATCTTTGTAAGTAGCAGTACCAGTGGTGAGGGGGCAGAATATCTGCCTGACAGCTTTACTAATCTTTGTAAGTAGCAGTGCCAGTGATGAGGGGGCAGCATATCTGCCAGATAGCAGTACTAATCTTTGTAAGTAGCAGTACCAGTGGTGAGGGGGCAGAGTATCTGCCTAATAGTAGTACTAATCTTTGTTAGTAGCAGTACCATTGCTGAAAGGGCAGAATATCTGCCTGACAGCTTTACTAATCTTTGTAAGTAGCAGTGCCAGTGATGAGGGGGCAGCATATCTGCCTGATAGCAGTACTAATCTTTGTAAGTAGCAGTACCAGTGGTGAGGGGGCAGAGTAGCTGCCTGATAGTAGTACTAATCTTTGTTAGTAGCAGTGCCAGTGATGAGGGGGCAGCATATCTGCCTGATAGCAGTACTAATCTTTGTAAGTAGCAGTACCAGTGGTGAGGGGGCAGAGTATCTGCCTTTTAGTAGTACTAATCTTTGTTAGTAGCGGTACCATTGCTGAAAGGGCAGAATATCTGCCTGACAGCTTTACTAATCTTTGTAGTTAGCAGTGCCAGTGATGAGGGGGCAGCATATCTGCCTGATAGCAGTACTAATCTTTGTAAGTAGCAGTGCCAGTGATGAGGGGGGCAGCATATCTGCCTGATAGCAGTACTAATCTTTGTAAGTAGCAGTGCCAGTGGTGAGGGGGCAGCATATCTGCCTGATAGCAGTACTAATCTTTGTAAGTAGCAGTGCCAGTGATGAGGGGGGCAGCATATCTGCCTGATAGCAGTACTAATCTTTGTAAGTAGCAGTGCCAGTGATGAGGGGGGAGCATATCTGCCTGATAGCAGTACTAATCTTTGTAAGTAGCAGTGCCAGTGATGAGGGGGCAGCATATCTGCCTGATAGTAGTACTAATCTTTGTTAGTAGCAGTGCCAGTGATGAGGGGGCAGCATATCTGCCTGATAGCAGTACTAATCTTTGTAAGTAGCAGTGCCAGTGATGAGGGGGCAGCATATCTGCCTGATAGCAGTACTAATCTTTGTTAGTAGCAGTACAATTGCTGAAAGGGCAGAATATCTGCCTGACAGCTTTACTAATCTTTGTAAGTAGCAGTGCCAGTGATGAGGGGGCAGCATATCTGCCTGATAGCAGTACTAATCTTTGTAAGTAGCAGTGCCAGTGATGAGGGGCAGCATATCTGCTTGATAGCAGTACTAATCATTGTAAGTAGCAGTGCCAGTGATGAGGGGGCAGCATATCTGCCTGATAGCAGTACTAATCTTTGTAAGTAGCAGTACCAGTGGTGAGGGGGCAGAATATCTGCCTGATAGCAGTACTAATCTTTGTAAGTAGCAGTGCCAGTGATGAGGGGGCAGCATATCTGCCTGATAGTAGTACTAATCTTTGTTAGTAGCAGTGCCAGTGATGAGGGGGCAGAATATCTGCCTGACAGCTTTACTAATCTTTGTAAGTAGCAGTGCCAGTGATGAGGGTGCAGCATATCTGCCTGACAGCAGTACTAATCTTTGTAAGTAGCAGTGCCAGTGATGAGGGGGCAGAATATCTGCCTGATAGTAGTACTAATCTTTGTTAGTAGCAGTGCCAGTGATGAGGGGGCAGCATATATGCCTGATAGCAGTACGAATCTTTGTAAGTAGCAGTGCTAGTGTTGAGGGGGCAGCATATCTGCCTGATAGCAGTACTAATCTTTGGTAGTAGCAGTACCATAGCTGAAAGGGCAGAATATCTGCCTGACAGCTTTACTAATCTTTGTAAGTAGCAGTGCCAGTGATGAGGGGGCAGGATATCTGCCTGATAGCAGTACTAATCTTTGTAAGTAGCAGTGCCAGTGATGAGGGGGCAGGATATCTGCCTGATAGCAGTACTAATCTTTGTAAGTAGCAGTGCCAGTGATGAGGGGGCAGCATATCTGCCTGATAGCAGTACTAATCTTTGTAAGTAGCAGTGCCAGTGATGAGGGGGCAGCATATCTGCCTGATAGCAGTACTAATCTTTCTAAGTAGCAGTGCCAGTGATGAGGGGGCAGCATATCTGCCTGATAGCAGTATTAATCTTTGTACGTAGCAGTGCCAGTGATGAGGGGGCAGCATATCTGCCTGATAGTAGTACTAATCTTTGTTAGTAGCAGTGCCAGTGATAAGGGGGCAGCATATCTGCCTGATAGCAGTACTAATCTTTGTTAGTAGCAGTACCATTGCTGAAAGGGCAGAATATCTGCCTGACAGCTTTACTAATCTTTGTAAGTAGCAGTGCCAGTGATGAGGGGGCAGCATATCTGCCTGATAGCAGTACTAATCTTTGTAAGTAGCAGTGCTAGTGATGAGGGGGCAGGAAATCTGCCTGATAGCAGTACTAATCTTTGTAAGTAGCAGTGCCAGTGATGAGGGGGCAGCATATCTGCCTGATAGCAGTACTAATCTTTCTAAGTAGCAGTGCCAGTGATGAGGGGGCAGCATATCTGCCTGATAGCAGTACTTGTCTTTGTAAGTAGCAGTGCCAGTGATGAGGGGGCAGCATATCTGCCTGATAGCAGTACTAATCTTTGTAAGTAGCAGTGCCAGTGATGAGCGGGTAGCATATCTGCCTGATAGCAGTACTAATCTTTGTAAGTAGCAGTACCAGTGGTGAGGGGGCAGAGTAGCTGCCTGATAGTAGTACTAACCTTTGTTAGTAGCAGTGCCAGTGATGAGGGGCAGCATATCTGCCTGATAGCAGTACTAATCTTTGTAAGTAGCAGTGCCAGTGATGAGGGGGCAGCATATCTGCCTGATAGCAGTACTAATCTTTGTAAGTAGCTGTACCAGTGGTGAGGGGGCAGAATATCTGCCTAACAGCTTTACTAATCTTTGTAAGTAGCAGTGCCAGTGATGAGGGGGCAGCATATCTGCCTGATAGCAGTACTAATCTTTGTAAGTAGCAGTGCCAGTGATGAGCGGGTAGCATATCTGCCTGATAGCAGTACTAATCTTTGTAAGTAGCAGTACCAGTGGTGAGGGGGCAGAGTAGCTGCCTGATAGTAGTACTAATCTTTGTTAGTAGCAGTGCCAGTGATGAGGGGGCAGCATATCTGCCTGATAGCAGTACTAATCTTTGTAAGTAGCTGTACCAGTGGTGAGGGGGCAGAATATCTGCCTAACAGCTTTACTAATCTTTGTAAGTAGCAGTGCCAGTGATGAGGGGGCAGCATATCTGCCTGATAGCAGTACTAATCTTTTAAGTAGCAGTGTCAGTGATGAGGGGGGCAGCATATCTGCCTGATAGCAGTACTAATCTTTGTAAGTAGCAGTGCCAGTGATGAGGGAGCAGCATATCTGCCTGTTAGCAGTACTAATCTTTGTAAGTAGCAGTGCCAGTGATGAGGGGGCAGCATATCTGCCTGATAGCAGTACTAATCTTTGTAAGTAGCAGTGCCAGTGATGAGGGGGCAGCATATCTGCCTGATAGCAGTACTAATCTTTGTAAGTAGCAGTGCCAGTGATGAGGGGGCAGCATATCTGTCTGATAGCAGTACTAATCTTTGTAAGTAGCAGTGCCAGTGATGAGGGGGCAGCATATCTGCCTGATAGCAGTACTAATCTTTGTAAGTAGCAGTACCAGTGGTGAGGGGGCAGAATATCTGCCTGACAGCTTTACTAATCTTTGTAAGTAGCAGTGCCAGTGATGAGGGGGTAGCATATCTGCCTGATAGCAGTACTAATCTTTGTAAGTAGCAGTGTCAGTGATGAGGGGGCAGCATATCTGCCTGATAGTAGTACTAATCTTTGTTAGTAGCAGTGCCAGTGATGAGGGGGCAGCATATCTGCCTGATAGCAGTACTAATCTTTGTAAGTAGCAGTGCCAGTGATGAGGGGGCAGCATATCTGCCTGATAGCAGTACTAATCTTTGTTAGTAGCAGTACCATTGCTAAAAGGGCAGAATATCTGCCTGACAGCTTTACTAATCTTTGTAAGTAGCAGTGCCAGCGATGAGGGGGCAGCATATCTGCCTGATAGCAGTACTAATCTTTGTAAGTAGCAATGCCAGTGATGAGGGGGCAGCATATCTGCCTGATATCAGTACTAATCTTTGTACATAGCAGTGCCAGTGATGAGGGGGCAGCATATCTGCCTGATAGTAGTACTAATCTTTGTAAGTAGCAGTGCCAGTGATGAGGGGGCAGCATATCTGCCTGATAGCAGTACTAATCTTTGTAAGTAGCAGTGCCAGTGATGAGGGGGCAGCATATCTGACTGATAGCAGTACTAATCTTTGTTAGTAGCAGTACCATTGCTGAAAGGGCAGAATATCTGCCTGACAGCTTTACTAATCTTTGTAAGTAGCAGTGCCAGTGATGAGGGGGCAGCATATCTGCCTGATAGCAGTACTAATCTTTGTAAGTAGCAGTGCTAGTGATGAGGGGGCAGCATATCTGCCTGATAGCAGTACTAATCTTTGTAAGTAGCAGTGCCAGTGATGAGGGGGCAGCATATCTGCCTGATAGCAGTACTAATCTTTGTAAGTAGCAATGCCAGTGATGAGGGGGCAGCATATCTGCCTGATAGCAGTACTAATCTTTGTTAGTAGCAGTGCCAGTGATGAGGGGGCAGCATATCTGCCTGATAACAGTACTAATCTTTGTAAGTAGCAGTACCAGTGGTGAAGGGGCAGAGTAGCTGCCTGATAGTAGTACTAATCTTTGTTAGTAGCAGTACCATTTTTTTGATGTTTTGCCAAATCCTTTCCACCATGTCTTATTAATTAACTGGTGGATTTTTTGTGCACATTATCTGAGTATTTTTGGGGGTACTTTGTGATTAATTTGTAAATAGTGTAATGTCTCCCATATGTTAAACAGAATGGATTCTCTTTCAGTGGTTGGCTGATTTTATTGCAATATTAAGTGAAAATAAATGCACATATCACTTGGAAAGTTCTGCAGAACAATCCTTTTCTTGAGCATAGTAATCCAGTGTGACATCACATCTCTGCAATCTCCATCATTTTATTGCCTAAAGGTATGGAGT
This sequence comes from Protopterus annectens, assembly GCF_019279795.1. Taxonomy (NCBI): domain Eukaryota; kingdom Metazoa; phylum Chordata; order Ceratodontiformes; family Protopteridae; genus Protopterus; species Protopterus annectens. The sequence continues at coordinate 56,902,610 of NC_056740.1, read as the reverse complement.
CAGCAGAGTATGTCTGGCACCACCAAAGTTAAAATAAAAAGCCATAATTGTGCCCACCTCCCCTTTTCTATCTAAAATAAACTTACATACATACATACATACATACATACATGCATGCATACAAATATTTTAAGCACGGGCATAAATGCCCTCCTAGTTTGCCAGTATACCAAACCACTTGTTCCCATAATACGTATCGAGGCTGTTCTTAAAAATATCTCAACTAGTACTTGCTTTAATGTAATTTGGTAGTCTGTTCCATGCATCAGCTACTTTGTCAGAGAACCAATTAGTACACTTCTCATTTCTATAGAATCTCCTACATAGGTTGTCTGATGATTCTCTGGTACTTTTTGTTAACCCCAAACATTCCCAGAGGTAGTTGTCACTAAATGCCCCATATACCTGAATAAGATCTCTTAGATATCTGTAAGAGACACTGTACAAATTCAAATATTTTAGTCTTTCATAATAACTTAAATATTCACATCCATGGATACCCCTGGTATATTTCTGTTGTACTCTTTCCAGTTTACTCATACTTGTTTTCTTATAGGGTTTCCATATTGTTATTCCATACTCAAGTTTGGGTCTAATGTAACTAACAAACAATGACTTCATTATTTTTGATTTCCTAGACTTTATAAATCTTCTTATATAACCTATAGTCCTATAACTATCATTAACCAACTGGTTTATATGATTAGAAAAACTCATAGCTGAATCTACCCATATACCCAGGTCTTTAAATGAGTCTACAATTTCAATCACTGTGTGCTGTATTAAATATTCACCTTTCAATTTATGCCTACCAAATCTCATATGCTTAGTGTTTGATGTATTTATCAGCATATTATTCTCCTGTGCCCAAATGGTCAATTTAGTCAAGTTATTTTGCAGACATACCTTATCTGTAACACACGTAATCAGTTTACCCAATTTCAGGTCATCTGCATATAGACTGTAGAACACCTCAGATGAAAAGGTTAAGTCTGAAAGATACAATCTAAACAAGTAAGGACCTAGGACAGAGCCGTGTGGGACACCCTGACTGTAACCAAGGATTTCGCCTGTCAGTTGCTGTATGATACTTGCCATGTCCTATTTGTAAGCCATGCAGCTATCCATCTTATTAAGAATATCAATACCTATTTGTACTAATATATTGATCAGTGTTATGTGTATGACCATGTCAAATGCTGAAGTTAAATCTATATAAATTACATCACAGCACAATTTATCATTCATAGCTGTTATTATGTTGTTACAGAACATCATGTTATAGGTGGTATTAGAGCGGTCTTCAACATTTGCATGCTGATATATGGTTTCAAATCCTAACCTATCCAGTTCTGACAATAACTTATCCAATATTACCGTCTCCATTATTTTTCCACAACATGAAAGTAGACGTAAGGGTCTATATGACTCTGGGTTTGTCATACCCTCCCCTTCCCTTACACAGGTTGAATTAGCGCATGTCTCCAATCTTGAGGAATCGCCCCATATTTATATGATCTAGTGAATAATAGATATAATTGTACTGTAAGTTCTTGCTGAAGTGTTCTCTGGCCATTATTACTAATTCTGTCTCCTCCCTGTGCTTTGTTTGTATTCAGTTTGTGCAGTTCTTTTTCAATATAATCTAATTTGATTCCAGTATTTGGGGTTACCTGGATGTCACTAGGACAACTTACCACCGCTTTTGTGGAGCCAAACTGTTTTGCATAAGATTTTGTAAATATATCTATAATCTGTTTTGTCTGAGAATACATTTTAGAATCTGCACACAATTTATCAATTTGTGTGTCTGTACTGTATCTACAAAAAGGTTTCCTATTATGCTCAATATCTTTATATAAATGTTCTTCAAATTTTTCTTGATCTTATCTCACACTATGCTTAATCTGTTTGTCCAGCGTGTTTATTTCAGTTTTCAAAGTTATAGTTCGACCTCTGTTCCATTCCGTATATTTTTTGTTTCTCACCTTAATCAGATATCTTGTTCTTACAGAAATATATCTGCCTGATGTTGTATGCCTAGATCCTGATGTTAAACATTTTTTGATTTTTTTGTATTCAGACAAATTTTCTTTTAAAATGTTTCACATTCCATGTGCAGTTTTTCCATTGAACACCTCACTCCAGTTAGTTTTACATAGTGTCTGTTTTGCTTCCCTATAATCTGTAATTAACCTTCTGTGTATTGGCTTAGATATCAGTTTGGCAGAATATCTAGCAACAAATTTACCTTTATAACCCCATGATCACTGCACATCAATGATGGCAAAACTTGATTTGAAGTTACAGTAATTTCTTTGGGAACACAAACAATGTCTAGTATGTTCGTCTCCTGGTAGTTGTATTACAATCTGAAGCAATTGTAGTTCCTGAATGTACACTCTGAAGAATTTCCTTACTAACGTTGTAGAATCAATATTATTCCAGTCTGTTTCTGGTAAATTTAAGTCCCCAGCTAATATTATTCTTCCCTCCTGTGTTTCATGCAAGAAACGTATGAATTCCTCTAGGTCATCTGCACTTGACTTTGGTGGTCTATACACTCCAATAATTGTTATATGTTCCAGGGTTGCCTTTATTGTCACAGTTACACAGTCTGTAGTGTTGGTGTTATCACTGAACGTGTAATAATCACAGGTCTCGTAGCTGTCTTTAATCCCTGTCATAACACCTCCACCTGATTTTTTATTAGAATGTCTGTTACAGTAAAAACATTTATACCCTGACAGAACTGGTTTCCAGTCATTGTTATTTAACAATGTTTCACAAACAATAACAACATCAGTTTTGTGGGACCGTAGTAAATTTTCCAATAAAAAAAACTTTATTATTAATGCTCCTAGCATTAACAACCATCAGAGAGGCATCAAATGTTGCTATCTGTGGGCTGTTAAATTTTCAACATGGCAAAACTCCTGCCTAGTGTTTGTCAAATATTGCAAAATATCTGCTGCAAATATTCTCTTCCCTGATCTAGACAAATGCATACCATCCTGTTTAAAGACATGTGCCCAAAACAAGGCTTGGATGCTCTACACATTTCCATTTTTTAAAACAGGACATTTTATCCACGTAGATATTTACCCAAAAAATCTTTTCATTCACAGTGACCTGACTATCCTTTCTATAGGTGATACTTGAAAAATACTTCCTAACACCAGTACAAGCAATACTATCTAAGAGGGCTGTTAGTTCCCTACTTACAGTCAGAGAATTGTTGAAGGTGACATCATTTATACCAACATGAATAAAAACAGAGCCACACTTCCTTACATT